>NW_025422260.1:0-105943 GCF_011764305.1 Mustela putorius furo | reverse complement strand
GAGGTTCAGACCTAGGCTCAGGTTGGAGTTTCTGTCCATTATAGCCCTTTCTTGAAGGGGAAGCATCTCGGCCATGGAGGTTTACCCAGGAGGGAGTTGGGATATGCCCAAGCCACAAGGATTTTTCTGATCAACAATTGAGATATGTTGGATCGCTCCAGGATGTTTCATAAGGAACGACAGCAAAAAAAAAGGCAGGGAATCGAAGGATGGACCCCTGGGCAGACTGCCCTCGATTCTAACTGTCTCCTTAGTTAATAGACAGTTTTGAAAGGCTAACTCTAGGGGAGCAAGAAATGGAAGGGGCCGGAGTTGAAATGGACTCTAGCTGTGGATGGGAACCTATTATGGGTTTGTGTGCATGGAGAACCTGGCACGGGGCACGGATCTGTGGCACGGACGGAAGACCCTGAATGCTTCTCCTAACCAGAGGTTTTGCGTCAATCTCTCAAAAGACAAGTTTCCCATGTGGAGACTAGATTTGATCTGATTGGTGCCTCAGGAAAGCCCCACATGCTGATATTGGAAACCAAGGCCTCTGATGAGAGATAGCAGGGAACCAAAAAACAAAGGACCCCATAGGGCCCTAGGACCCTGTCCCCGTTCAATCTCCTTCTCTGGGGACATCCATCTACAGTATGAGTGGAGATGGATGCTCAGCTGGTTCCAGGCAGCCCTTGTTTGTCCTGGGCGTTTCTATACTATGGGAGGATGGCCTTGGGGGACTTTGGAGGTTTTCTACGAGTTTGATATGATGGTGGTCAATGGAATAGGGGCAGAATTCCCGTGGAGTTGAGAGGAGAGGCACAGACCTGAGGTGTGGCTCCAGGGTCCCCCAGGCTGGAGGGTGTGTTGTGGAAGCCAGGAATGTGGGGGATAGAAGTCTGAAAAAACCACACTCGGCTTTGTTTTGGGGCGACGTAGGTATGGCACCAGTCCCGATCTTACAGGACCTGTGAGGGGGAACTCTTTGACGATAGGAAGAAAGAGCACAGTGTGAGGCGTACCTAGACGTCGGATGCTTCATATCCTGAAGGATTCTTTGTGATAAGAACCGACAGGGCGACTGATCGAATGTTATCGTCGAACATGGGGCCTTAATGCACTGACAATGGGCGGGACATGTGACAAACACCTCAGGTCAGCTGAACGCCATGGTGAGCTAATCAGACCCGCACTGGCGTTGGTCATCAATCTTCCATTTGTCAGGGTCGTCAATCTGTGGGATGGAGGACTCCTTTCAGGGTTGTTTACATAAGGTGGTCCCCACAAACGCAGGAATTCCAAAGGAGAGCCCTGGGGAAGAGTGAAGGGACAACAACGAACTATGGTTAAAAATTGGGGGAGCTAGGGGCATGGCAAGCCCAATATGCCGTCTCTGTCTTGCAGCTCCAGCCACTTAGAGAGAACTTTACTTGGGGACGGGGCACTCACGCTGAGGGTCACAATGTGTATTTGTGACCAACGGCGGCCCTCAAGCAATGGCGGGGGCCTCAAGGGACCACACTGCTATCAACTACACTGAACGTTGGGCAACACCGCCAACCACAAGATTTCTTGCCATTGGGAAGGAGGTAATTCTGATTTCTGCCTCATGTTCAACCCTGGCAGTGATGGAGAAAACGTCTAGGTTCTGAAGCCTGAAAACCGAAGTGGGAAGAAGATGACGACCTAAGGCTTTGGGCCAGGTCTCCCATGTGTGTTCAGTGTGTAGAGTCCAGCTGTTGGTGTGGGTCGGGAGGTCCAGGCTTCAGGCTGCTCAGAAAGGGCATGAGTGCCCAGGGCCATCCTTTAGGATTGGGTAATACAGTCAAGTGGCGAAAAGTTGGATCCTCCTTTGGGGGCTTCGGTTTAGCCCCAGAGGGTAATGTTTTTTTCTGCTGGACGGCAGGGCAGAGGGCTGCATTGTAGTTCTGGAATTAGCAAACTGGGAGGGCTTGTGGTCCCTCGACCAGGAGTTGATGGACAGAAGTTCTGAGAACACAAGCAACCTTAGGCCCCAGCTGGCGAGGGCGATGGCAGGCGACTGTACGCTCGGCAGAGCTGAAACGAGATCTACGCGTGCATCTGAAATCAGGGGGCGAGGATTCTGACGAACGCTCAGTCAGATTGTGAGTTTCTGTCCCTTATGGCCCCTCTTCATGAGAACGAGGGGGTGTAGGATGACCGAGGCCACGATGTGGAATTTTTCCCACGATGGAGTTGTGAGATGCTCCCAAACCTTAAGAGATGGCTTCTGCCAGGGGAGCGATTGAGACCTGGTGGTTGCTCCGGACTCCATACGCGACTCGATTCCGAGTAGGGTTCTAAGGATGGATGGCTGGGAAGCCATACTCTCATTCTATTGTGTCCTAGCCAACAAGACAAGGTTAGATCTGCTGGATCTGGGGGAAGAAACTGAGATGGGTTGAGTTGAAAAATGGACTCTCCTTGTGGATGGTCCTAATGTGGGTTGTGTCCATGGAGATGGAGAACTTGAAATGACGGCATCGGCACAGGGTCCCTGAAGGGTTTCTCCTAACCCAGCTTGAGGCTTTGACGTGCAGCTCCACACGTGCATGATTCTTCTGATGGTGCCTCAGAACAGGATTTTAATTCTCTGATGGTGCCTCAAACACAACAGCAATGTCATATTAGTGCCGGCTATTTCAATCTACCTACTGAGGCGCAGCATCTGTCGTCGGACTCCTGGTAGACAAAGCAATGATCCGACCATTAGCCTGTCTAGGGGCCTGCCAACTCATTCACCAATGGTAACCTACACTGGACGGTTTACATACTGATCCAGGGGTCTAAAAATGGGCATGGCAGATGCCCAGGTACAGAATAAGGTGGCTCAGACCAGTCCCCTTGTATCTTTCCTGGCCAGGGAGTGTCAACACAGTTGGGATTGCGCCCCGGGAGGCTCTTGGCCGGACGGGTTATCATTTGCTAGGTGTCTCTAAGGTTGATGAGATGTCCCGCAATGGAAAAAATGCCCAGAGAACATTCCCAGGACGAACAGCCTAAGATTGTGGCCCTGGGTATTGGAATCACCTTGACAAGACCTGAAGTTGTGCTCGGCACCCCACGCCTCATGGGCCGGTGGACCACGGGCCTCTGGGGACATTTGGCCGAAAACACAAAGTTTGGGGTCTTATGGTTTGAGCGTGGGTACTGGTATTCCAGGACTGGATCTATCAGACCGTGATGAGAAGAACTCACCAAACAGAGGGTAGTGTAAGACGCAGAGCCAGGAACTGGTGTCATCGGAGTTGTTGAACTGCTGGTTCAAGAATTCCGGGTGCGGGTGCATGCATGGACTAGTGTGTCGCTCTAATGAGTCCGCCAATCGCCTGCAGAGGGCCTCTCCGGAGGACTTTTGGGCTATTATGGGGTCACAAGAGGGTCAGTGGCAGTCTTGCTTCTACAGCATGGGTGGGCCATCCCAGAGAGTTAACCGGTTGCCAAAATGAAGTGGGAGGTCGGAAGGACAAGGAGTCTTGCCATAGTTAAGGGAGGGGCTCATGATTTCTGCTCACAAACCCTTGCGGAGTCTAAAGGACCATTTCACCTGAGAGGAGAAGATAGGGCAGGATGCGATGTGAGGCCAGGGAGTATGCGTGTGCTCAAAACTCTGCGTACGCACTAGGGCGGGTGGTCAGGGTGAACGCGGTTCAGGATCTATCACTGAATAGTGGTTCCAATGTTGCCATTACAGTTTTCTTGTGCCATAGGTAGAAAGCCCCGTCTGATGCAGGACGGGTCACGGCACCTGCATGGGAAAGGTGTCACAGTTTGGCTATTCCTGACCTTTCTCTTCAGAATATATGTAATGAGCTGCTGCATGTCAGCGTCTCAGATGCTCAGTGTGCGTTCAGCTCTCTGTGAGTTAGTCAGGAACGTCCGGAAGGGACATGGCTGAATCAGAAGCGTTTCACATAGTGTAAGGGCGATATTGAAGGCAGACACCTGCAGTTACTGGATGGAGATGGGGCCATCTGATTCAGGGCATGCTCAGCGGCGTGGCTCAGGTAAGAGTCAGCTAGTTCAAAGCCCTGTGAAAAGGGAGGATGGCGGCAGCGGGCTGCAGAAAGCCATCAAAGTTTTCCCACGCGGGAAGTTGGCATGGCTCAGGCAGTGTGAGGTGCGGACATTGGAGAATTTGGGATGGACAGGACGTTCAAGGCGAGCCAGAGCAGGGTTCTAAGGGCGGAAAAGTCGTGGCATCGTGGTGTCGTGCATCCTGCGAATTGCTCGAATAGCGGAAGTTGGCTCAGGTGGAGTTGTGTGTAATGTGACTAGAGCATCTTCAGAAGGGAGTGGAATAGCTTCTACTGGGATGCTCCCTAAGGTGGATTTTGCCACGTTGGGGATCTGTGAGAGGGGTGGTGGCAGAGCCGGGCCCTGCAAGGATTCTCCTAAACCAGAAAATCTGACAGAATTTCCAGCCTGATATTTTGGATGTCGAGACAGGAATTTGTGTGGGCGCAACCGCCGCTTGAAAACCTGCCTTCTAAGCTGGGCGGATGTGCCTGATCCGTTACAGCCAGCCTCTTGTGAGGTATCCAATCGTTTGGTGACCATCAGCTACGGACAGGTGGAGTCCAGCTGCTCAGCTGGCGGACGCAACCTGACCAGCCAGAGGCCTGACATCGGATGTCGCCTCGCGGACTGTGGATTACTTAAATTGGAGGTTTGTGGTCGGGAAACAGACGAATTCTCAGGGGTGAGGCACTACGAGACCTGTAAGGAGGCACCGGGAACAACGGAAGGGACACGTTCCGGAGGCTAGAAGCCTCTGAGGCGACAGGGGCATAAAGGCTCCGGAAACCCCCAGGCTGGAAGCACGACATAGCCTCTGTGGAGAGATGCCTGAAACGGCAGGCAAGGTGAACCAATTAAGGACCTGGGACCTGTGAGGACCTCAGTAAGGAGGTTGATGACATCCAACTAAGGATGGCACAGAGAGGGGCAGAGGCACAGCTGTTCCAGATACTCAACGGAACGAAGACAGGCACCAGCGGGATTGGGCGCAAAACTGTGGAAGTTCCCAGGAAAGCTTGATCTCTAAGGACATGGACAACTAACGCCTCTCGTATCACACAATTTTCAAGGCGAAAGATTGGGGAGGCACCAGACGCCACACCCACATCTAAGAGGGGAGGACCAACCCTGCGCTAGGGAGGCGCACCAGAGTCGTGGGCTGGAAAAATGATTGGGGCCTGATGGGATGGAACGAATGGATCAGGTGGAGTAGTATCGTAGGCCGTGGGTGAATTTGAAGCGAGTCGACTGTTTATGAGAATGGAGGAATAAAGCGAAGATGGTACAAAGGGGTGGACCCGTCCTGAAGGCTTCTGTAGAAACAGGAAAGTATGCTGAAGGTGGAATAGAGACCGTTCAATAGATTAGGCACAGGATATTGTCCAGAGCTCGTAGACATTACGACATGAAACCCACCACCGTCGAAAACACCCTCAAAGGCAGGCTAGAGCCACCACGTGTTGAGAGCCAGACAGAAAAGAGAAGTGAGATCAAAGTAGGACGAGGAGATCAGTGGGGGGGAGGCAGGAATCTCCTAAAGGGAAAAGGCTAGGAACTAGATCAGCACAAAGCCACCTAAGTCAACGCGTGTGGGGGTCAAATCTATACTATGGGACGGTGGGCCAGGAGGGCCAACAGGTTGGTGGATGTTACGATAGGAGATCTGAACGGAAGGATTGGATGGCCTGGCGAAAAAGAGAGGGACCGGAGCGCAACATGCAACAAACACAAGTAATAGATGGAGAGGAAAAACGACGGATGGAGGACCCCAGGAGTGCGCCTGAATCGTAAAAAAGTGGAAAAAGGGAGGGACTAAAAAGGAGCAAAACGGTCAACAGGACAGAGGGAGGGCAGAATTCCAGTGGAGTGGGCAGGCCACAGACCTGATGTGTGGCTCCAGGGTGCCCAAGCCGGGAGGGTGTGTGGGCCAGGAGCGTGGGGATAGAAGTCTGAAAACACTAACGCGGCTTACGTTGGGGGACATAAGTATGGCAGGCCCGATCTACAGGCCTGAGGGGAAAAGAACTCTTCGGGATATGAAGAAGGAGTGAGTGTGAGGCATTTATTCAGGCTTTTGTCAATCTGGATTTTGTGTCAACAATGGCCGTGGAATGTCGAGGAGGCCTCATGGCCATGGACAAGTCTTCCTCTCTGTGGATTTGGCACCGTACCCAATTGTTTTGGGTCCATCATGGGGATGGGAGGCGTAGTCCTATCAGTTTGGTTACCTCAGGTGTCCCACCAAAAGAGGGATTTCAAAGCAGAGCCCTGCACTGATAGGGAGAGGGGCATGAATGGACAAACCAAACTATGGTTAAGTTCCAGCCACTGAGAGGCCTTCCTTGAGGACAGAACTCACGCTGAGGGTCACAATGTGTGTTGGTTTATGCCTTCTAAGGCGCTCAATCATGGGCGTGGGAATCATGGTCCACACACTGTTGCTCCTACACTGAACGTTGGGCTCCATGCCAACCACACATCTATTCGTTGCCATGGGGGAAGTAGTAGTTTCTGGATTTTTTTTTCATCTCTTTCACCGCTGGGTCGTGATTGGAGGTTAAGGTCTAGGTTGTGTAGTCTGAAAACCGAGGCTTGGGAAGAGATGACGACTTAAGTCCATGACAGGTCCGACGTGCTCAGTGTGGAGCCAGCGTCGCTGAGTGTGGTCGGTCGGGAGGTTCAGGGCCCTAGGCTGCGTCAGACCAGGCATTAGTTTTCAGGGTATATTGTATAATTGGGGAGAGTCGAGTGCCGTGGCAGCTTGATCCTCATTTAGCGTTTCTGGGTAGCCCCCAAGGGCAACGTTTTTCTTCTGGAGGGGGCAGGCAGAGTGCTGCTTTGTGGCTTTGGAATTCCCAAACTGGATGCCCTTTGGGCAAGGAGTGTGAGGACGGAAGAATAAGAACACAAGTTAGGCGTAGGCGTAGGTTTCGGGGCGAGGGCACTGGGCACTCTCAGGCCACTATTGAAACATCTGAATCGGGACTTCGTGCATCTGAAGTCAGGGAGGGTTCAGACCTAGGCTCAGGTTGGAGTTTCTGTCCATTATGGCCCTTTCTTGAAGGGGGAAGCATCTCGAGGCCATGGAGGTTTACCCAGGAGGGGAGTTGGGATATGCTCCAAGCCACAAGGATTTTCTCTGATCAACAATTGAGATCTGTTGGATCGCACCAGGATGTTTCATACGGAACGACAGCAAAGCAGGGATCGAAGGATGGAACCCTGGGCAGACTGCCTCGATTCTAACTGTCTCCTAGTTAACAGACAGTTTTGATATGCTAGCTCTAGGGGAGCAACGGAGGGAGCTGATTTGAAATGGACTCTCCTGCGGATGGGTCCTATTGTGGGTTTGTGTGCATGGAGACCTTGGCACGGGGCGGTGGCACACGGACCCTGAATGCTTCTCCTAACCAGAGGTTTTGCATCATCTCCAAAAGACAAGTTTCCCATGTGGAGACTAGATTTGATCTGATTGGTGCCCTCAGGAAAGCCCCACATGCTGATATTGGAAACCAGGCCTCTGATGAGAGATAGCAGGAAACCAAAACAATGGACCCCATTAGGGCCTAGGGCCCTGTCCCGTTCAAGCTCCTTCTCTGGGGACATCCATCTAAAGTATGAGTGGAGATGGATGCTCAGCTGGTTCCAGGCAGCCCTTGTTTTGTCCTGGGCGTTCTATACTATGGGGATGGGCCTTGGGGACTTTGGAGGTTTCTCCGAGTTTGTATGGTTGTGGTCAATGGAAGGGGCAGAATTCCTGTGGAGTTGAGAGGCACAGACCTGATGTGTGGCTCCAGGGTCCCCAGGCTGGAGGGAGTGGAAGCCAGGAATGTGGGGATAGAAGTCTGAAAACACACACACTCGGCTTGTTTTGGGGGGACGTAGGTATGGCAGTTCCGATCTACAGATCGTGAGGGGAACTCTTTGGGATAGGAAGAAAGAGCGAGTGTGAGGCGCTTATTCAGGCTTTTGTCTCTGGATTTTGTGTCAACGATGGGCGTGGAATGTCGGGGAGGCCTCATGGGCCATGGATGAAATCTTCCTCTCTGTGGATTTGGCCCGATCCCAATTTGGGGGTCAATCTGTGGGATGGGAGGAGTCCTTTCAATTTGGTTACCTCATTCTAAAGCAGAGCACTGGGGAGGGGCGAATGGACAACACGAACTATGGTTAAAAAAGTTGGGGCCTAGGGGCATGGCAAGCCCAATATGCCGTCTCTTGGTCCAGCCACTGGGAGACCTTACTTGGAGACTGGGCTCACGCTGAGGGTCACAATGCGTATTTGTGACCAACGCGGCCCTCAAGCATGGCGGGGTCAAAGGGCCACACTGCTATAAACTACACTGAACGTTGGGCAACACGCCAACCACAAGATTTCTTGCCATGGGGAAGGATTTCAGATTTCTGCCTCATGTTCAACCCTGGGCAGTGATTGGAGAAAACGTCTAGGTTTTGAAGCCTGAAAACCGAATTGGGAAGAGATGACGTAGGGTCAGAGTTAGGGTTAGACGTCTTTGGAGTCAGGGTTAGCGTAAGGCTTAGTGTAGGGGTCAGGTTTAGGGTTCGGTTCATGGTTAGGTTTAGTGTCATGATCACAGTAGGTTCAGGGTTAGCGTTACGGTCAGAGTCAGGGTCAGGGTCAGTGTTTAGACTGACAGTTAGTTTTATGTCCAGGCAGGGTCATGATCAGATTTACGGTCCGGTCCAAGTTTTGGTTTGGGGGCAAGGTCATGTCAGGTCAGGGTTATGTTTTGGACAGGTTTAGTGTCAGGGTTAGGGTCAGGGGTCAGGTTTAGGTTCATGGTTTTGGTAAGGTCAGCTTTATTTTTAGGTTCTGTTTCATGAGTAGGTTGAGGATCAGGGTTAGCTTTAGGGTTACTAATCTGTTCAGGATCACGGATTGAGTCAGAGTTAGGTTTACAGTCAGGTTTAGGGTCAGTATTAAGGTCAAGGCCAGGGTCAGGTTTAAGGTTAAGGTCTGACATAGGCAAAGTACAGAGTTAGGGTTATGATCAGGTTCAGGGAGAGGGTCAGGATTATTGTTAAAGTGTGGTTAGGTTTAGGGTTAGAGGTAGGTTGCGTGTTAGGGTTTAGACCGGGTTAGGGTCAGTGTCAGGGATAATGTTAGGGGTTAGGTTTAAGGTTAGGTTCAGCGTTAGGTTTCGGGTCAGGGCCCGTGTTAGTGTCAGGGTCAGGGTTACGTTTAGGGTTAGAGATAGGTTCAGGCTTACTTTCAGTGTCAGGTTTATTGTTAGGGTGAGGGTCAGGGTCACTGTTAGGGTCAGGCTTAGGTTTCTGGTCTTTGCCTGGGTCGGGTTCAGAGTGAAGTCTAGGGCCAGTGTCAGGTTTACGGTCAGGATCAGGTATTGGTTTTAAAGTCCACATTCGTGTCAGGGACAGGGTTATGTAGTGGTCATTGTTAGGTTCATGGTTAGGTTAAGGGTCAGGTCCAGTGTCCGGTTTAGGGACAGGGTCTGGTATAGGCAAAGTTCAGGGTTAGGGTTATGATCAGAGTCAGGTATAGGCTCAGGGTTATTGTTAATGTTTAGGGTTAGTTCTACATTTAGCGTTAGGTTGACGGTTAGGGTTAGAACTTGTTGGGGTCAGGGTCCGTGGTAGGGTTAGGGGTTTGTGTTAGGGTTAGGTTCAGAGATACGTTTCGGGGGAGGGCCCATGTTAGTGTCAGGGTCAGGGTTACATTTAGGGTCAGAGTTAGTTTCAGTCTCACAGTCAGGGTCAGGTTTAGTGTTCTGTTGATTTCGCGGTCACTGTAAGGGTCAGGGTTAGGTTATCGTCATGGTCTGGGTCAGGGTCAGGGTGAAGATTAGCACCAGTGTCCTGTTTAGGGTCAGGTTCAGGTATTGGTTTAAAAGTCCACATTCGGGTCTGGGATAGGTTTATGTAGTTGTCAGAGTTAGTGTCAAGGTTAGGATTAGGGTCAGAGTCAGGGTCCGGTAAATGTCAGGGCCAGGGTCAGGTTGAGGGTCAGGCTTTCGTATAGGGTCAATGTTCGGTTCACTGTCACAGTTAGGTTTTGGCGGTAGGGTTTGGGATTGGGGTTAGGGTTAGAGTTAGAAGTAGGGTTATGTTTAGGATTAGGGATAGATATCGTAATGTCAGGGTTAGGGTTTTGTTTAGGTTAGGGGTTAGTGTTAAGGTCAGGGTCAGCATGATGTTTAGGTTCAGGGTCCTTGTTAGGGTCATGGTTAGAGTTACCATTAGGTTTAGGGTTAAGGTCAAGCACAAGTCACGGTCAGGATTAGGTTTAGGGTCCGGGTTAGGTCAGCGTCAGGGTTAGGATTAGAGTCAGGGTCAGGGTCCTGGTTAGGTTTGAGTCATGGTTACGGTAATGTCAGAGTTAGGCTAAGGTTCAGGGTCCACATAGGCGTCAGTGTCAGGCTTAGGTTTATGTTTAGGGTTCAGGTCAGGATCACAGTCAGGGTCAGGGTCAGGGTCAGGGCTTGGGTTAGGGTTTGGGGCAGTCTCACAGTCAGTCAGGGTCAGGGTCAGGGTTAGTGGTTACTGTTAGGGTTAGCCCTAATCCTGGGTCATGGACCCATCCGTTCAGGGTCTCAGGATAAACCCTGGGCAGAAGGGTGTAGACCCTACACCCCATCCCTCTTAACCAGCCTTAAACTGGGGTGTGAACATGACTTGACCACCAGATATCTAAGCCCTCATCAGCCTGATCCTGCTTGGGGCATCTCCACCCTCGATGGCATAGCCAGGACCTCTTTACACACAGACACACAGACACACAGAGGCACCCCCCCCACACACACACCCACACACAGAGGGGAGGAGACCTAAGCCTATAAGAGTGGATCAGAAGGTGTGGGACTCTCTGATCTGAGCCCACTGGTGTCACTTTTTGATTCTCCAAACACTGCCCAGGGGTGACTGTGATGCAGAAATCAGAACTCTTCCTTACCCATGGGAAGAAACCTTGTGGTTGGTATGTTGTCCAACGTTCAGTGTAGGAGAAACCAGCCTTCCCCCTGAGGACCCACGCAACCTTGAGTGCGACGAGGGCATAAACACACATTGTGACCCTCAGCGTGAGTCCGGTCCTCTAGTACGTCCTCTCAGTGGCTGGACCATTAGATGTCATGATGGGCTTGACATGTCCCTAGGCCCCAATTTTTAACCAGATTTCTGGTTCTCCAGTCGCCCCTCCCCAGGGCTCTACTCTGGAATCCCTCATTTGGTGGGACACCTGAGGTTGAAAAACAAAACAAAAGAAATCAACAACCATACAACTACGGACTTCTTCCATCCCACAGAATGACCCTAAACTCTTTGGACGGGGCCAAACCCCCAGAGTGTAAGACTCGTCCATTTCCCATGAAGTCACCCGGAAATTTTCACGACCATGAGTGACACGATATACAGAGACAAAAACTTGAGCAAGAGCCTCACACTCGCCCTTTTTTCATATCCCGAAGTGTTTTTCCTCATGGTCTGTACATCAGTCCTGCCATACCTATGACCCGAAACATAAGGCGAGTTTGTGTTTTCAGACAACTGTCCAAAGAGACCTGGCCTACACACCCTACAGGCTCTGGCCCCTGGAGCCAAACCTGACGACTGTGCTTGCCCTCTCCAAGGGAATTGTATGTGCCCATTCCAATGGCCACAACCCTACTAATAGGATCAACCTCCAAAGTCCCTGAGGCAATCCCAATATTTAGGGCATCCCAGGACAAACAGGGGCAATCTGGGCCTATCTGAGCACCTACCTACACTCAGACCCGTAGACTGATGTCCCCAGAGGTAAAAAGGAATGAAACAGGTCCCTAGCAACTATCGCTTCATTGGTTTGGCTTCCAGTCATCTCTCCTCAGAGGCCTGGATTTCAATAACAGCATATGCCTGTTTCTTGACTCACCCATCAGAACAAATCTCATCTACACATGGGAAACTTGCACGATGGAGCTGTGTGAAAGCCTCTCTTTAGGAGAACCCTTCAGGGCCCCAGTGCCACCGCTTTATTCCAAGTTCTCCAAAGACACAAAATCATATTAGGACGCGTACACGGGAGAGTCCATTTAAACTCAGTCTCCTCGATGCTCCCCCAGATCCAGCAGATCTAACCTGTCTTGTTGCTTGGAGACAATTGGAATGCTGGTGGGGTACACAGACATCCATCCTTAGAACCCTGCTGGGAAACTTGTCCTGGAGACATCCAACAGGTATCATTTTTCCTACAGAAGAATCTTTGCAGTTGGGAGCTTCTCACAACTCCCATCGTGGGAAAATCCCCATGGCCTCGTGATCCACCCCCCCTTCAAGAAGGGGCCATCAGGTACAGAATGTCCAACCTTAGCGATCATCTGATCCTCGCCCTGACTTCAGATGCACGAGATCTCGATTCAGGTCTGTAGATTGTGCCTGACATATCCTCACCCAGAAACATAGGCCTAGCTTGGGTTCTCAGACTTCCGTCCTCAGACTACTGGCACACAAGCCCTCCAGTATGGCAATCCAGAACTACAATGCAGCACTGTGCCTGTTTTCCAGAAGAAAAACATTGCCCTCTGGGCCTACCCAGAATCCCCTAATGAGGATCAACCGGCACGCCATTCGGCTGTAGCCCACATATATAGGCTGACTGGGCACTAATGCCCTTTCAGACACAGTCTGAGCCTGGACCTCCTACCCTCACCCAGACAGCTGGCCGCTCACTGAGCACAACGGACCCGCCATGGCCTTATCATCATCTCTTCTCAATCTCGGTTTTCAGGCTTCTGAACCTAGACCTTATCTCCAATCACGGCCCGGGTTAGAAAATGATGCAGAAATCAGAACTCTTTCCCATGGCAAGAAACCTTGTGGTTGGCATGTTGTCCAAGGTTCAGTGTACTTGAAACCAGTGTGGCCCATGAGGCCCCAGCCATGCTTGCGGGCCACATTGGTCACAAAAACACACATTGTGACCCTCAGCCTGAGCCCAGTCCTCAGGTAAGGCCTCTCAGTGGCTGGATGGAGAGACAGCATATTGGGCTTGCCATGCCCCTAGGCCCCAATTTTTAACCATAGTTCGGGTTGTCACTTCACTCTTCCCCAGGGCTCTCCTTTGGAATTCCTCTTTTGGTGGGACCCCTGAGTTAACAAACCTGAAAAAGAGTCCTCCCATCCCACAGATTGACGAAAAAACCATTGGGATCGGGCCAAATCCACAGAGAGCAAGATTTCGTCCATGGCCCATGAGGCCTCCCCAACATTCCACGGCCATCGCTGATACAAAATCCAGAGACAAAAGACTGAGCACTCGCCGCAGACTCGCTCATTCTTCATATCCTGAAGAGTTCTTCAGATAAGAACCTACACGGCACTCGAACGCACACAAAATATATAGTCTAACCTGGGCACTAATGCACTGTCTGACAACCTGAGCCCGGTCCTCGTGACCAACACCCAGACAGCTGACCGCACACTGAGCACATCAGACCCGCCATGGCCTTAGGTCATCATCTCTTCCCTACCTCTCTGTTTTCAGGCTTCAGAACCTAGACCTTATCTCCAATCACTGCCCAGGGGTGACTGTGATGCAGAAATCAGAACTCCTCCTTACCCAAGGCAAGAAACCTTGTGGTTGCCATGTTGTCCTACGCTCTATGTAGGATAAACCAGCATTCACCCTGAGGTCACGCCAATTCTTGTGTGCGACGAGGGCATAAACACGCATTGTGACACTCAGCGTGAGTCCTGTCCTCTAGTAAGTCCTCTCAGTGGCTGGACCATTAGATGTCATAATGGGCTTGACATGTCCCTAGGCCCCATTTTTAACCAGATTTCTGGTTGTCCAGTCATCCCTCCCCAGGGATTTACTCTGGAATCACTCATTTGGTGGGACACCTGAGGTTAAAAAACAAAACAAAACAAAACAACAACAACAACAAAAAAAAAAAAAAACGGACTTCTTCCATCCCACAGAATGACCTCAAACTCTTTGGACAAGGCCAAACCCCAGAGAATAAGACCCATCCATTGCCCATGAAGTCACCCGGAAATTTCACGACCATGAGTGACACGATATCCAGAGACAAAAACTTGAGCAAAAGCCTCACACTCGCCCTTTTTTTCATATCCTGAAGAGTTCTCCTCAAGGTCTGTAGATAAGTCCTGCCATACCTATGACCCGAAACATAAGCCGAGTTTCTGTTTTCAGACAACTGTCCAAACAGCCCTGGCCTAAACACCCTACAGGTTCAGGCCCCTGGAGCCAACCTGAGGACTGTACTTGCCCTATCCAAGAGAATTCTGTGTGCCCATTCCAATGGCCACAACCCTACTAATAGGATAAACCTAAAAATTCCCTGAGGCCATCCCAATATTTTTGGCTTCCCAGGATAAAAACAGGGGCAATCTGGGCCCATGTGAGCACCTACCGGCACTCAGACACGTAGACTGATGACCCCAGGGGTAAAAAGGAACGAACAGGCCCCTAGGCACCTATTGGATCCATTGCTTTGGTTTCCAGGCATCTCTCCTCAGAGGCCTGGATTTCAATACCAGCATATGGCTGTTTCTTGACTCACACATCAGTACAAATCTCATCTACACATGGGAAACTTGCACGAGGGAGCTGTGTGAAAGCCTCTCTTTAGGAGAACCCTTCAGGGCCCCAGTACCACCGCTTCATTCCAAGGTCTTCATAGACACAAAAACCACATTAGGACCCATCCAAAGGAGAGTCCATTTCAACTGAGCGTATTCGGTTGCACTGTGAGATCCAGCAGATCTAACTTGTCTTGTTGCTAGGAGACAATGGAATGCGAGGTGGCCTACCCTGCCATCCATCCTTAAAACCCTGCTCGGAATCATTGGCCTGGAGCCAACCAACAGGTCTCATTTGTCCTGCAGAGGAATCTTTGCAGTTTGGAGCTTCTCACAACTCCCATCGTGGGACATCCCCCATGGCCTCGTGATCCACCCCCCCCTTCAAGAAGGGGCCATCAGGAACAGAATGTCCAACCTGAGCGATCGTCTGATCCTCGCCCTGACTTCAGATGCACGAGATCTCGATTCAGGTCTGTGGATTGTGCCTGCCGTATCCTCACCCAGAAACCTAGGCTATTCTTGGGTTCTCAGACTTCCGTCCACAGACTGCTCGCGGGCCAGATAGGTAGCAAACACACATTATGACCCTCAGCCTGAGCCCAGTCCTCAGGTAAGGCATCTCAGTGGCTGGATGAAGAGACAGCATATTGGGCTTGCCATGCCCCTAGGCCCCAATTTTTAACCATAGTTCGGGTTGTCCCTTCACTCTTCCCCAGGGTTTTGCTTTGGAATTCCTCTTTTGGTGGGACATCTGAGGTAACAACCCTGAAAGGAGTCCTCCATCCAACAGATTGACAAAAAACAATTGGGATCGGGCAAAATCCACAGAGAGGAAGATTCGTCCATGGCCCATGAGGCCTCCTCGACATTCCACGGCCATCACTGATACAAAATCCAGAGACAAAAGCCTAAGCAAGCGCCTCAGACTCGCACTATCTTCATATCCTGAAGATGTCTTCTCATGGTTTGTAGATCGGGCCTGCCATACCTACGTCCCCAAAGAAGCTGAGTTTGTGTTTTCAGACTTCTGTCCTCAAAGTCCTGGGCCACACACCCTCCAGGCTGGGGACCCTGGAGCCACACATTAGGACTGTGCCTACCCAATCCATGGGAATTCTGCCCATTCCATTTTCCAAAATCGTACAAATTAGAACACTCCAAAGACCCTGAGGCCATCCCAATAGTATATGTCTCCCGGGACAAAAAAGGGCAGTCTGACACCAGCTGAGCATCTAAATCCACTCATACCCTAGAAGGATGTCCCCAGAGAAGAATATTGAACCAGTCAGGACCCTAGGCCAAAATCGGATCCATTGCTTTGGTTTCCAGGCATGTCTCCTCAAAACCCTGGATTCCAATACCAACATTGGGGTTTTCCTGAGGCACCCATCAGAACAAACCTCGTCTCCACAAGGAAACTTGTGCATGGGAGCTATGTCAAAAGCTTAGGAGAATACTTCAGGGTCCCAGTGCCACCACCCCATTCCAAGGCCCTCATGGACACAAACACACATTAGACCCATCCTCAGGAAAGTCCATTTCAACTCAGCCACCCCGGTTGCTCCAACAGAGACATCAGATCTAAACTGTCTTGTCCCTAGGAGACAATTGGAATGCGAGGCGGGCTTCCCAGGCATCCATCCTCGAACGTTGGTCTGGACTCATCCATATGGGATGTCCTGGAGCTGTCCAACAGGTCTCAATTGTCCCGCAGAAGGAATCCTAGGAGGGGGCATCCCACCACTCCCAACGTGGGAAAACCTCCAAGGCCTCGAGATTCGGCTCCCTTCATGAAGGGGCCGTCATGAACAGAAAATCCAAGCTGAGCCAACGTCTGATCATCGCTCTGAGATGCATGAGATATTGCTTCAGATCTTCAGGGGGTACATGCCGTGCCCTCGCCCTGAAACACAAGTCTAGCTGTCCTTCGGCCCCTAATTTTAACCAGATTTCTGGTTGTCCAATCGCCCCTACCCAGGGCTCTACTCTGGAATCCCTCAATTGTTGGGGACCCCTGAGTTTGAAAAACAAAAAAAAACAAAACAACAACAACAAAAAAAAAAAACGGACTTCTTCCATCCCACAGAATGACCCCAAACTCTTTGGACTGGGCCAAAACCCAGGGAGTAAGATTCGTCCATTTCCCATGAAGTCACCCGGAAATTTCACGACCATGAGTTACACGATATCCAGAGATAAATACATGAGCAAGAGCCTCACACTCGCCCTTTTTTCATATCCCAAATAGTTCCCCTCATGGTCTGTAGATCAGTCCTGCCATACCTATGACCCGAAACATAAACCGAGTTTGTGTTTTCAGACAACTTTCCAAACAACCCTGGCCTACACAGCCTACAGGCTTAGGCCCCTGGAGCCAAGGTGAGGACTGTACATGCCCTCTCCAAGGGAATTCTGTGTGCCCATTCCAATGGCCAAAACGCTACTAATAGGATAAACCTCCAAAGTCCCTGAGGCCATCCCAATAGTTGTGGCTTCCCAGGACAAACAGGAGCAAACTGAGCCCAACTGAGAACCTACCTGCATGCAAACTTGTAGACTGATATCCCCAGTGGTAAAAAGGAACGAATAGGCCCCTAGGCCCTAATCGCTTCCATTGTTTGGTTTCCAGGCATCTCTCCTCAGAGGACTGGATTTCAATACCAGCATATGGCTGTTTCTTGAGTCACCCATCAGAACAAATCTCATCTACACATGGGAAACTTGCACGTGGGAGCGATGTCAAAGCATCTGTTTAGTAGAACCCTTCATGGCCCCAGTGCCACCGCGTCATTCCAAGGTATCCATAGACACAAAACATATTAGGACCCATCCACAGGAGAGTCCATTTCAACTCAGCGTATTCGGTTGCTCCACGAGATCCAGCAGATCTAACCTGTCTTGTTGCTAGGAGACAATTGGAATGCGAGGTGGCCTACCGCGCCATCCATCCTTAGAACCCTGCCCGGAATCTTTGTCCTGGAGCCAACCAACAGGTCTCAATTGTCCTGCAGAAGAATCTTTGAGTTGCGAGCTTCTCACAACTCCCATCGTGAGAAAACACCCATGGCCTTGTGATCCCCCCCCCCTCATGAAGGGGCCCTCAGGGACATAAGGTCCAACCTGAGTGATCGTCTGATCCTCACCCTGACTTCAGATGCACGAGATCTCGGTTCAGGTCTTTAGATTGTGCCTGCCATGTCCTCACCAAAAACCTAAGCCTAGCTTGTGTTTTCAGCCTTCCATCCTCAGATTAATGGCCCACAAGCCCTCCAGTTTGGCAATCCAAAATTACAATGCAGCACTCTGCTTGCGCTCCAAAAAGAAAAACATTGCCCTCTGGCGCTACCCAGGAACCCCAAATGAAGATCAACATGCACGCCACTTGGCTGTACCCAACATATATAGGCTGACCTGGGCAATAATGCCCTTTCTCACAGAGGCTGAGCCAGGACCTCCTGGCTCACCCATACAGCTGGCCGCTCACTGAGCACATCAGACCAGCCATTGCCTTAGGTCGTTATCTCATCCCAGCCTCGGTTTTCAGGATTTTAGAACCTAGACCTTATCTCCAATCACTGCCCATGTTTGAAAATGATGCAGAAATCAGAACTCCTTCCCGATGGCAAGAAACCTTGTGGTAGGCTTGTTGTATAATGTTTCAGTGTAGTGGATACCTGTGTGTCCGATGAGGTCCCACCATTTCTCGCGGGCCACATAGATGAAAAACACACATTGTGACCATCAGCCTTAGCCCAGTCCTCAGGTAAGCCCTCTCAGTGGCTGGATGAAGAGACAGCATATTGGGCTTGCCATGCCCCTAGGACCCAATTTTTAACCATAGTTCGGGTTGTCCCTTCACTCTTCCCCCGGGCTCTGCTTTGGAATACCACTTTTGGTGGGACACCTGATGTATCAACCCTGAAAGGAGTCCTCCATCCAACAGATTGACGAAAAACAATTGGGATCGGGCCAAATGCACAGAGAACAAGATTCGTCCATGGCCAATGAGGCCTCCTCGACATTCCATGGCCATCGCTGATACAAAATCCAGAGACATAAGCCTGAGCAAGCGCCTCAGACTCGCACTATCTTCATATCCTGAAGATGTCTTCTCATGGTTTGTAGATCGGGCCTGCAATAGCTACGGTCGTCCCCAAACATAAGCTGAGTTTGTGTTTTCACCTCTGTCCTCAAAGTCCTGGGCACACACACCCTCAAGGCTGGGGACCCTGGAGCCACACATTAGGGCTGTGCCTACCCAATCCATGGGAATTCTGCCCATTCCATTGTCCAAAATCGTACAAATTAGGAGAAACCTCCAAAGTCCCTGAGGCCATCCCAATAGTATAGGTCACCCGGGCCGAAAAGGTCAGTCTGTCACCAGCTAAGCATCTACCTCCACTCATACCCTAGATGGATGTCCCCAGAGAAGAAGATTGAACCAGACAGGACCCTAGGCCAAAATCGGATCCATTGCTTTGGTTTTACAGGCATGTCTCCTCAAAACCCTGGGTTCCAATACCAACATTGGGGTTTTCCTGAGCCACCCATCAGAACAAACCTCGTCTCCACAAGGAAACTTGTGCATGGGAGCTATGTCAAAAGCTTAGGAGAATACTTCAGGGTCCCGGTGCCACCGCCCCATTCCAAGGCCCTCATGGAAACAAACACACATTAGACCCATCCTCAGGAAAGTCCATTTCAACTCAGCCACCCCGGTGCTCCAACAGAGCCATCAGATCTAAACTGTCTTGTCCCTAGGAGACAATTGGAATGCGAGGCGGGCTTCCCAGGCATCCATCCTCGAACGTTGGTCTGGACTCATCCATATGGGATGTCCTGGAGCTGTCCAACAGGTCTCAATTGTCCCGCAGAAGGATTCCTAGGAGGGGGCATCCCACCACTCCAAACGTGGGAAAACGTCCACGGCCTCGAGTTTCGGCTCCCTTCATGAAGGGGCCGTCATGAACAGAAAATCCAAGCTGAGCCAAACATCTGATCATCGCTCTGACTTCAGATGCATGAGATATTGATTCAGATCTTCAGGAGGTACATGCCGTGCCCTCGCCCTGAATCCCAAGTCTAGCTTGTGTTCTCAGACTTCCGTCCTCACACTCCTGGCCCCGAAGCCCACAAGTTTGGCAATTCCGGACCATCATTGCAGCACTCTGCCTGCCCTCTTGAAACAAAATATTGCCTAATGAGCTGCCCGGGCACATTAAATGAGAATAAACCTTAACGGCACTCGAATGTACCCATATTATATAGTCTAACCTGGGCAGTAATGCACTGTCTGACACAACCTGAGCCGGGGACATCCTGAGCAACCCACCCAGACACTGACCGCACGCTGAGCACATATGACGCGCAATGGCCATAGGTCATCATTTCTTCCCTACCTAAGTTTTCAGGGCTTCAGAACCTAGACCTTATCTCCAATCACTGCCCAGGGGTGAGTGTGATGCATCAGAACTCTCCTCTTTATCCACGGCAAGAAACATTGTGGTTGCCATGTTGTCCAAGGTTCAGTGTAGGAGAAACCAGCATTCACCCTGAGGTCCCGCCCATTCTTGAGAGCGACGAGGGCATAAACACGCATTGTGACCCTTAGCATGAGTCCTGTCCTCTAGTAAGTCCTTTCAGTGTCTAGAACATTAGATGCCATAATGGTTTGACATGTCCATAGGCCCCAAATTTAAAGCAGATTTCTGTTTGTCCAATCGCCCCTCCCCAGGGCTCTACTCTGGAATCCCTCATTTGGTGGGACAAACTGAGTTTGAAAACAAAACAAAACAAAACAAAAACAACAAAAAAACGGACTTCTTCCATCCCACAGAGTGACCGCAAACTCTTTGGACGGGGCCAAACCCCCCGAGAGTAAGACTCGTCCACTTCCCATGAAGTCACCCGGATATTTCATGACCATGAATGGCACGATATCCAGAGACAAAAACTTGAGCAACAGCCTCACACTCGCCCTTTTTTTCATATCCTGAAGAGTTCTCCTCATGGTCTGTAGATCAGTCCTGCCATACCTATGACCCGAAACATAATCCGAGTTTGTGTTTTCAGACAACTGTCCAAATAGCCCAGGCCTACACACGCTACAGGCTCAGGACCCTGGAGCCAACCTGAGGACTGTACTTGCCCTCTCCAAGGGAATTCTGTGTACCCATTCCAATGGCCACAACCCTACTAATAGGATAAACCTCCAAAGTCCCTGAGGCCATCCCAATAGTGGTGGCTTCAAAGGACAAACAGAAGCAATCTGAGCCCATCTGAGAACCTACCTGCACTCAGACCCGTAGACTGATATCCCCAGAGGTAAAAAGGAACGAACAGGCCACTAGGCCCTAATCGGATCCATTGTTTTGGTTTCCAGACATCTTCCTCAGAGGCCTGAATTTCAGTACCAGCATATGGCAGTTTCTTGACTCACCCATCAGAACAAATCTCATCTACACATGGGAAAAATTTCACGATGAAGCTGTGTCAAAGCCTCTTTTTAAGAGAAACCTTCAGGGCCCCATGCCACCGCTTCATTCCAAGGTCTCCATAGACACAAAAACACATTAGGAACCCATCCACAGGAGAGACCATTTCAACTCAGCATATTCGGTTGCTCCACGAGATCCAGCAGATCTAACTTGTATTGTTGCTAGGAGACAATTGGATTGCGAGGTGGCCTACCCCGCCATCCATCCTTAGAACCCTGCTCAGAATCGTTGGCCTAGAGCCAACCAACAAGTCTCAATTGTCTGCAGAAGAATCTTTGTAGTTGGGAGCTTCTCACAACTCCAATCGTGAGAAACTCCCATGGCCTCGTGATCCCGCCCCCCTTCATGAAGGGGCCATCAGGGTCATAAGGTCCAACCTGAGAAATAGTCTGATCATCACCATGACTTCAGATGCACGAGATCTCGAGTCAGGTCTGTATATTGTGCCTGCCATGTCCTCACCCAGAAACCTAAGCCTAGCTTGGGTTCTCAGACTTCCGTCCTCAGACTACTGGCCCACAAGCCCTCCAGTTTGGCAATCCAGAACTACAATGCAGCACTCTGCCTGCCCTCCAGAAGAAAAACATTGCCCTCCGGGGCTACCCAGAAAACCCAAATGAGGATCAACCTGCACGCCATTCGGATCTACCCCAAATATATAGACTGTCCTGGGCACTAATGCCCTTTCTGACACAGCCTGAGCCTTGACCTTCTGGCCCCACCCAGACAGCTGGCTGCACACTGAGCACATCGGACCCGCCATGGCCTTAGGTCGTCATCTCTTCTCAACCTCGGTTTTCAGGCTTCAGAACATAGACCTTATAGCCAATCAAGGCCCGGGGTTGAAAATGATGCAGACATCAGAACTCTTTCCCCATGGCGAGAAACCTTGTGGTTGGCATGTTGTCCAAGGTTCAGAGTAGTTGAAAACCAGTGTGGCCCATGAGGCCCCGCCCATGCTTGCGGGCCACATTGATCAGAAACACACATTGTAACCCTCAGCCTGAGCCCAGTCCTCAGGTAAGGCCTCTCAGTGGCTGGATGGAGAGACAGCATATTGGCCTTGCCATGCCCCTAGGCCCCAATTATTAACCGTAGTTTGGGTTGTCCCCTTCACTCTTCCCCAGGGCTCTGCTTTGGAATTCCTCTTTTGGTGGGACACCTGAGGTAACAAACCTGAAAGGAGTCCTCCCATCCCACAGATTGACGAAAAGCAATTGGGATCGGGCAAATCCACAGAGAGCAAGATTTGTCCATGGCCCAAGAGGCCTCCCCAACATTCCACGGCCATCGCTGATACAAAATCCAAAGACAAAAGCCTGAGCATGCTCCTCACTCGCTCATTCTTCATATCCTGAAGATTTCTTGAGATAAGAACCTATACGGCACTCGAATGCACCCAAATATATAGTCTAACCTGGGCACTAATGCACACTCTGACAACGTGAGCCCGGACCTCGTGACTAACACACAGACAGCTGATCGCACACTGAGCTCATCAGATCCGACATGGCCTTAGGTCATCATCTCTTCCCTACCTCAGTTTTCAGGCTTCAGAACCTAGACCTTATCTCCAATGACTGTCCAGGGGTGACTTTGATGCAGAAATCAGAACTCTTCCTTACCATTGGCAAGAAACCTTGTGGTTGGCATGTTGTCCAACGTTCAGTGTAGGAGAAAAACCAGCATTCACCTGAGGGCCCCGCCCATTCTTGTGTGCGACGAGGGCATAAACACGCATTGTGACCCTCAGCGTGAGTCCTGTCCTCTAGTACGTCCTCTCAGTGGCTGGACCATTAGATGTCATAATGGGCTTTACCTGTCCCTAGGCCTCAATTTTTAACCAGATTTCTGGTTGTCCAGTCGCCCCTCCCCAGGGCTCTACTCTGGAATCCCTCATTTGGTGGGACACCTGAGGATGAAAAACAAACAAAACAAATCAACAACAACAGAACAACGGACTTGTTCCATTCCACAGAAGGACCCCAAACTCTTTGGACGGGGCCAAACCCCCAGAGAGTAAGACTCGTCCATTTCCCATGAAGTCACCTGGAAATTTCACGACCATGAATGTTATGATATCCAGAGACAAAAACTTGACCAAGAGCCTCACACTCGCCCTTTTTTCATATCTTGAAGAGTTCCCTCATGGTCTGTAGATCAGTCCTGCCATACCTATGACCCGAAACATAAGCCGAGTTTGTGTTTTCAGACAACTGTCCAAACAGCCCTGGCCTACAACCCCTACAGGCTCAGGCCCCTGGAGCCAAACCTGAGGACTGTGCTTGCCCTCTCCAAGGGAATTGTATGTGCCCATTCCAATGGCCACAATCCTACTAATAGGATAATCCTCCAAAGTCCCTGCAGCCATCCAAATATTTGTGGCATCCCCGGACAAACAGGGGCAATCTGGGCCCATCTGAGCACCTACCGGCACTCAGACCCGGAGACTGATGTCCCCAGAGGTAAAAAGGAATGAACAGGCCCCTAGACACCTATCGGATCCATTGCTTTGGATTCCAGGCATCTCTCCTCAGAGGCCTGGATTTCAATAACAGCATATGGCTCTTTCTTGACTCACCCATCAGAACATATCTCATCTACACATGGGAAACTTGCACGATGGAGCTGTGTGAAAGCCTCTCTTTAGGAGAACCCTTCAGGGCCCCAGTGCCACCGCTTCATTCGAAGGTCTCCATAGACAGAAAATCATATTAGGACACACATCCACGGGAGAGTCCTTTTCAAATGAGCCTCCTCGGTTGCTCTTCCAGATCCGGCAGATCTTACCTGTCTTGTTGCGTGGAGACAATTGGAATGCGAGGTGGCCTACCCAGCCATCCATCCTTAGAACCCTGCTCGGAATCGTTGTCCTGGATCCAAACAACAGGTCTCAGTTGTCCTGCAGAAGAATCTTTGCAGTTATGATCTTCGCAGAACTCCCATCTTGGGAAAAACCCCATGGACTCGTGATCCACCCCCCCTTCAAGAAGGGGCCATCAGTGACAGAATGTCCTACCTGAGCGATCGTCTATCCTCGCCCTGATTTCAGATGCACGAGATCTCGTTTCAGGTCTGTAGATTGTGCCTGCCATATCCTCACCCAAAACCTAGGTTAGCATGGGTTCTCAGACTTCCGTCCTCAGACTACTGGTCCACAAGCCCTCCAGTTTGGCAGTCCAGAACTACAATGCAGCACTCTGCCTGTCCTCCGGAAGGAAAACAATGCCCTCTCGGGCTACAAAGAAACCCCAAATGAGGATCAACCTGCACACCATTCTGCTGTACCCCAAATATATAGGCTGACCTGGGCACTAATGCCCTTTCTGACACAGCCTGAGCCTGGACCTCCTGGCCCCATCCAGACTGCTGGTCTCACAATGAGCACATCGGACCCTCCTTGGCCTTAGGTCGTCATCACTTCTCAACCTCGGTTTTCAGGCTTCAGAACGTAGACCTTATCTCCAATCACGGCCCGGGTTTGAAAATGATGCAGAAATCAGAACTCTTCCCCGTGGCAAGAAACCTTGTGATTGGCATGTTGTCCAAGGTTCAGTGTAGTTGAAACCAGTGCGGCCCATGAGGCCCCCCCATGCTTGTGGGCCACATTGGTCACAAACAAACATTGTGACCTTCAGCCTGAGCCCAGTCCTCAGGCAAAGCCTCTCAGTGCCTGGATGTAGAGACAGCATATTGGGCTTGCCATGCCCCTAGGCCCCAATTTTTAACCATAGTTCGGGTTTTCCCTTCACTCTTCCCCTGGGCTCTGCTTTGGAATTCCTCTTTTGGTGGGACACCTGAGGTAACAAACTTGAAAGAAGTCCTCCCATCCCAAAGATTGAAGAAAAGCAATTGGGTTCGGGCCAAATCCACAGAGAGCATGATTCGTCCATGGCCCATGAGGCCTCCCCAACATTTCACGGCCATCGCTGATACAAAATCCAGAGACAAAAGCCTGAGCATGTGCCTCAGACTCGCTCATTCTTCATATCCTGAAGAGTTCTTCCGATAAGAACCTACACGGCACTCGAATGCACCCCAAAAATATAGTCTAACCTGGGCACTAATGCACTGTCTGACAACCTGAGCCCGGACCTCGTGACCAACACCCAGACAGCTGACTGCACACTGAGCTCATGAGACCCGACATGGCCTTAGGTCATCATCTCTTCCCTACCTCAGTTTTCAGGATTCAGAACCTAGACCTTATGTCCAATCACAGCACAGGGGTGACTGTGATGCAGAAATCAGAACTCTTCCTTACCCATGGCAAGAAACCTTGTGGTTGGCATGTTGTCCAACGTTCAGTGTAGGAGAAACCAGCATTCACACTGAGGCCCCGCCCATTCTTGAGTGCGACGAGGGCATAAACACGCATTGTGACTCTCAGCGTGAGTCCTGTCCAGTAGTAGTACTTCCTCTCAGTGGCTGGACCATTAGATGTCATAATGGGCTTGACATGTCCCTAGGCCCCAATTTTTAACCAGATTTCTGGTTTTCCAGTCGCCCCTCCCAAGTGCTCTACTCTGGAATACCTCATTTGGTGGAACACCTGAGGTTGAAAAACAAAACAAAACAAATCAACAACAGAACAACGGACTTCTTCCATCCCACAGAATGACCCCAAACTCTTTGGACGGGGCCAAACCCCCAGAGAGTAAGACTCGTCCATTTCCCATGAAGTCACCCGGAAATTTCACGACCATGAGTGTTACGATATCCAGAGACAAAAACTTGAGCAAGAGCCTCACACTCGCCCTTTTTTCATATCCCGAAGAGTTCTCCTCATGGTCTGTAGATGAGTCAGTCCTGCCATACCTATGACCCGAAACATAAGCCGAGTTTGTGTTTTCAGACAACTGTCCAAACAGCCCTGGCCTACACACCCTACGGGCTCAGGCCCCTGGAGCCAAACCTGACGACTGTTCTTGCCCTATCCAAGGGAATTTTATGTGCCCATTCCAAAGGCCACAACCCTACTAATAGGATAAACCTCCAAAGTCCCTGAGGCCATCCAAATATTTGAGGCATCCCAGGACAAACAGGGGCAATCTGGGCCCATCTGAGCACCTACCTGCACCTAGAACCGCAGACTGATGTCCCCAGTGGTAAAAAGGAACCAACAGGCACCTAGGCACCTATCGGATCCATTGCTTTGGTTTCCAGGCATCTCTCCTCAGAGGCCTGGATTTCAATAACAGCATATGGCTGTTTCTTGACTCACCCATCAGAACAAATCTCATCCACACATGGGAAACATGCATGATGGAGGTGTGTGAATGCCTCTCTTTAGGAGAACACTTCAGGGCCCCAGTGCCACCGCTTCATTCCAAGGTCTCCATAGACATAAAATCATATTAGATCACATCCACGGGAGAGTCCATTTCAACTCAGCCTCCTCGGTTGCTCTGCCAGATCCAGCAGATCTAATCTGTCTTGTTGCGTGGAGACAATTGTAATGCGAGGTGGCCTACCCAGCCATCCATCCTTAGAACCCTGCTCGGAATCGTCCTGGAGCCATCCAACAGGTCTCAATTGTCCTGCAGAAGAATCTTTGCAGTTGGGAGCTTCTCACAACTCCCATCGTGGGAAAAGCCCCATGGCCTCGTGATGCACTCCCCCCTTCAAGAAGGGGCCATCAGGGACAGAATGTCCAAACTGAGCGATCGTCTGATCCTCGCCCTGGCTTCAGATGCACGAGATCTCGATTCAGGTCTGTAGATTGTGCCTGCCATATCATCACCCAGAAACCTATGCCTAGCTTTGGTACTCAGACATCCGTCCTCAGACTACTGGCCCACAAGCTCTCCAATTTGGCAATCCAGAACTACAATGCAGCACTCTGCCTGCCCTCCAGAAGAAAAACATTGCCCTCTCAGGCTACCCAGAAACCCCAAATGAGGATCAACCTGCACGCCATTCGGCTGTACCCCAAATATATAGGCTGACCTGCGCACTAATGCCCTTTCTGACACAGCCTGAGCCTGGACCTCCTGGCCCCACCCAGACAGCTGGCCTCACACTGAGCACATCATGGAAAGAGACTCCAACCTGACACAACGGCTGATATTCGCCTTGACTTCAGATGCCTGAGATCTTGATTAAGCTCTTCAGAGTGTACCTGCTGTGCCCTCACCCCAAAACCTAAGCATAGCTAGTGTTCTCAGACTTCCGTTCACTCTCCTGGACCACACGCCCTCCATTTTGGGATTTCCGATGAATCAGTGCTGCACTCTGCCTGCCCTCTAGAAGAAAAAAACGTTGCCCTATGGGTCTACCCAGAAACCTCAAATGAGGATAAACCTGCATGCCACTCAATGGTACACCAATTATATAGACTAGCCTGTGCACTAATGCCCTGTCTGACACAACCTGAGGCCTGAATTCCCAACCGACACCCAGACAGCTTGCCGTACGCTGAGAACATCTGAACCGCCATGGCCTTAGGTTGCCTTCTCTTTCCAACCTGGATTTCAGGCTACAGAAACCTAGACCTTACAAGAATCAGAACTTCTCCTTCGCCATGGCAAGAAACCTTGTGGTTGGCATGTGGTCCAACTTTCATTGTAGGAGAAAGCAGCATGGACTATGAGGCCCCACCTATCCCTGAGGGCTACAATTTGCACAAACACACATTGTGACCCTCAGCGTGAGCCCTATCCTCATGTAAAGCCTCTTAGTGACTGGAACAACAGCCCACATATGGGGCTTGCCAAGACCCTAGTCCCCAAATCCCAACCAGAGTTAGAGATGTCTAGTCACCCCTACTCAGGGCACTGCTCTGGAATCCCTCTTTGGGGGGACACATGAGGTAAAAAAAAAAATACAGAAAGGACTCTTCCCATCCACAGAATGATCCCAACCACTTGGGATCAGGCCAAATCACCAGAGAAAGACTTGTCCATGGCCCTTGAGGACACCCCGACATTCCACGGCCACCGTAGGCAAAAAATCCAGAGCCAAAAGCCTGAGCAAACGCCACATACTCGCCCTTTGTTCATAGCCCGGAAAATTCTCACGGTCTGTAGATCGAGCCTTCATACATACATCCCCAAACCTAAGCTGAGTTTGTGTTTTCAGACTTCTGTCCCCTCAGTCCTGGCCCACACACCATCCAAGCTGGGGCCCCTGGAGCCACACCTGAGGACTGTAGCTTCCCTCTCCAGGGGAATTCTGCCATTTCCATTGGCCAAAACCCTATAGATTAGGAGAAACCTCCAAACTCCCGGAGGCCATCCCAATAGTTTTGGCTGCCCAGGACAAACAGGGATGATCTTTCACAAGTTAGGAAACTACCTCCACTCAGACCCAGAGACAGATATCCCCATAGAATAAGATTGAACTGGACAGGCACTTAGGCCCTAATCAGATCCATTGCTTTTGTTTCCAGGCATCTCTCCTCAGAGGCCTGCTTACCAATACGAGCATATGGGGGATTACTGAGGCACTCATAGAAAAATCTCGTCTCCACATAGGAAATGTACTCTTTGGAGCTCTATAAAAACCTCTGTTTAGGAGAATCTTTCAGGGCCCCGGATCAAGCGCCCCATTCCAAGGTCTCCATGGACTTAACCCCACATTATGATCTATCCTCGGTAGAGTCCATGTCAACTCATCCCCCTTGGTTTCTCCCCCAGCGCCTGCAGATCAAACCTGCCTTGTTGCTAGGAGACAACTAGAATGGGAGGCGGGCTGCCCAGGCATCCATCCTTAGAACCCTACTCAGGAGTCGTTCCATATGGGACATCCTAGAGCCATCCAACAGGTCTCAAGTGTCCCACAGAAGGAATCTTTGCAGTCTGGTGCATCTCACAATTCCCATTGTGGGAAAATCTTCATGGCCTCTTGAGACGCTCCACTTTATAAAGGGGCCATCATGGACAGAAACTCCAACCTGAGCAAACGTCTGATATTCGCCCTGGCTTCAGGTGCATGAGATCTTGATTCAGCTCTGCAGAGTGTGCCTTCTGTGCCCTCACCCCAAAAAAAACTAAGCCTAGCTTGTGTTCTCAGACTACCGTCCTCACACCCCTGGCCCAAAAGCCCTACAGTTTGGCAATACTGGGGCCACAATGCAGCACTCTGCCTGCCCTCCAGAAGAAAAACGTTGCCTTATGGAGCTACCTAGAAATCCGAATGAGGATCAAATGAACGCCACTCGACTGCACCCCAAATATACAGTCTACTATGTCTAAAGCCCTGTCTGACACAGCATGAGCCCACACCTCCAGACCTACGCTCAACAGCTAGCCACACACTGAGTTCATTGTACCCATCAGGTCCTTAGGTCTTCATCTCTTCCCAACCTCGGTTTTCGGGTTTCAGAACCTAGACCTAAACTCCAATCACTGTCCAGGGGTGAACGTGATGCAGAAATCACAACTCTTCCTTTGCCATGGCCGGAAACCTTGCGGTTGGCATATTCTCCAACGTTCAGTGTAGGAGAATCCAGCGTGGCCCATGAGGCCCTTCCCATGCTTGAGGGCCTTGTTGGGCACAAATAGGCATTGTGACCCTCAGCATGAGCCCTGTCCTCAAGGAAGACCTCTCAGTGTCTGAATCAAGAGCCCACATATTGGACTTGCCATGCCCCTAGGCCCCCAAACTTAAACAGAGGTGGGGTTATCCAGTTGTCCCTCCCAAGGACTCTGCTCTGGAATCCCTCTTTTATTGACACACATGAGGTACATAAAATAAAATAAAAAAACAGAAAGGACACCTCCCATCCCACAGAATGTACCCAAACTCTTGGGATTGGGTCAAATCCTCAGAGAAGGAAAGCCGTCCACAACCCATGAGGCCACGCCAGCATTCGACCCACATTGTTGACACAAATCCAGAGACAAAACCTGAGCAAGCACCTCAAACTCACCCTTTTTCATATCCCGAAGTGTTATCACGGTCTGTAGATTGGGCGTGCCAAACCTATGTCCCCAATCCTAAGCGGAGTTTGTGTTTTCAGACTTTTGTCCAAATATCCCTGGACCCCACACGCTCCACACTTGGGTCCCTGGAGCCACACCTCAGGACTGTGCTTCCCTTTCAAGAGAATTCTTCCCATTCCATTGGCCACAACCTTGCAAATTAGGAAAAACCTCCAAAGTTCCCGAGGCCATCCCATAAGTGTAGGCCGCCCAGGACAAACAGGTGTGATCTCAAACCAGCTGAACAACTACCTCCACTCAGACAAAAGATGTCCCCAGAGAAGAATATTGAACCGGACAGGCCCCTGGGCCCTAATCAGATCCATTGCTTTGGTTTCCAGGCATCTCTCCTCAGAGGCCTCATTTCCAATACCAGCAAATGGTGGTTTCCTGAGGCACCAATAAGAACAAATCACGTCTCCCCATGGAAAACTTGCTCATTGGAGCTTTGTTATAACCTCTGGTTAGGAGAATCCTTCAGGGCCCTGGTGCCACTGCCCCATACCAAGGTCTCAATGGACTCAAACAAACATTAAGAACATCCTCAGGAAAGTCCATTCCAACTCAGCCCCCACTGATGCTACCCCAAGCCAGCAGATCAAACGTTTCTTGTTGCTAGGAGACAATTGGAATTGAGGCTGTCTGCCCAGGCATCCATACGTAGAACCCTGTTCGGGAAAAAATACCTTATGAGACGTCCTGGAGCCATCCAACAAATCTTCATTGTCCCACAGAAGGTATCCTTGCGGTTTGGAGCATCTCACAACTCTAATAGTGGGAAAACCCCCATGGCCTCATAATGCCCCCCCCTTCATGAAGGGGCCAACATGGACAGAAACTCCAACCAGAGCCAAAGTCTGATCCTCGACCTGACTTCAGACTCATGAGTTCTCAATTCAGCTCTGCAGAGTGTGCCTGCCATTTCCATTCCCCGAAACCTAAGACTAGCTTGTGTTCTCAGACTTCCGTCCTCACTCTCCTGGCCCACAAGCCCTCCAGTTTGGGAATTCCGAATCCACAATGCAGCACTATGCCTGCCCTCCTGAAGAAAAACTTTGCCCTATGCTGCTAATAAGAAACCCCAAATGATTATCTAATGCATGCCACTCGACTGTAAAGCAATTATACAGCCTACCCTGAATACGAATGCCCTGTCTGGCACAGCCTGAGACAAGACATCCCAAACGACACCTAGACAGCTGGCTCCAACCTGGACACAAGGGACCTGCTATGGCTGTAGTTCGTCATCTCTTCCCAACCTCGGTTTTCAGGCTTCAGAACCTAGACCTTATCTCCAATCACTGCCCAGGGGTGAACATGATGCAGAAATTAGAATTCCTCCTTCCCCATGGCCAGAAACCTTGTGGTTGGCATGTTGTCCAACGTTCAATGTGGGAAAACCTGCATTGTCGGAAAGGCCCTGCCAATGCTTGAGGGCCGCCTAGGGCACAGACATGCATTGTGACCTGTAGCTGAGTCCCGTATTAAAGTAACGCCTCTCAGTGGCTGGACCAAGATCCTGAATATGGGGCTTGTCATATCGATAGGCCCCCAGGCTTAACCAGAGAGCGAGTATTCCAGTTGTCAGTACCCACTGCTATGCTCCAGAATCCCTCTACTGGGGGGACACATGAAGCAGAAAACAGGACTCTTCCCTTCCCACAGAATGACCCCAAACTCTTGGGGGCTGGACAAACTACCAGAGAGGGAGACTTCTACGACCCATGAGGCAACTCCTACATTAAACGGCCATTGTGGAACAAAATATCCAGAGACAAAAGACTGAGCGACTGCCTCCCTCTCACCCTTCTTTCATATCCAGAGGAGCTCCCCTCACGGACTGTAGATCAGGCCTGCCATAACCTCGGCCCCAAACCTGAGCTGAGTTTGGGTTTTTGGATGTCTGTCTGCACAGCCGTGGCCCACACCGCCTCCAGGCTGGGGTCTCTGGAGCCACACCACAGAACTGTGCCTGCTCTCTCCTAAGAAACTGCCCCCGTTCCATTGGCCACAACTCGACAAAATATTAGAAACCTCAAGGTCCCCAAGGACATCCCACTACCGCAAGCCGCACTGGACAAACAGGGGCATTATGACACCAGCTGAGCAACTACTACTACCTCCATGCAGACACACAGACTGATATCCGCAGAGACAGAAGATTGAACCAGACAGGCCCCTAGGCCCTATTATGAACTCTGGCTTTGGTGTCCAGGTATCACTCCTCAGAGGTCTGGGTTCAAAGACCAGCATATGGGGCTATCATGAGGCACCAGACAGAACACCTCTCATCTCCACATGGAAAGCTTCCTTGTGGGAGTTGTGTCAAACCCTTTGGGTTGGAGAATCCTGCAGAGTCCCTTAGCTACTGCCACATTCCAAGGTCTCCATGGCCACCAACCCACATTATGACTCATCCTCAGGAAAGTCCATTTAAACTCAGCCTTCTGGGTAGCTCACCCAAGAGCCCGCAGATTGAGCGTGCCTTGTCTTGACCAGGCAATGGGAAGGTGAGTTGGCGTTTCTCGGCATCCATGCTTAGGCCCCTGCTCTTGAGTCTTTCTGTATGGGGCATCCTGGAACCATCCAATAGTACTCGACTGTCCTGAAGAAGGAAACTTTGAAGTTTGGAGCAGCTCACAACTCCCAGCGTAGGGAAACCTCCCTGGCCTCATGACGCCCCCACCCCCTTCAGGAAGGGGCCGTCACGGACACAAACTCCAGCTTGAGGCAACATCTGATATTCGCCCTGACCTCAGATGCAGAAGATCTCGATTCAGCCTCTGCACAGTGGGCCCAAACCTCGTGCTACCTTGTGTTTTCAGACTTCCTTCCTCACAGTCCTGGCAAACATGTCCTCAAGACTTGGAATTCTGGAACCAAAATGCAGCCCTATGGTGGCCCTCCAGAAGAAAAACGTTGCTCTATGGGGTCTCCATAAACCCCAAATGAGGATCAACCTGCTCGGTTCTCGACCTCACCCCAATTGGATTGTTCGGTTTGTCCATTCATCCCTCCCCAGAGCTCTGCTTTGGAATCCCTCTTTTGGTGGGACACCTGAGGTAACAAAACTTAAAAGGACTCTTCCAATCCTTCAGATTGACCCCAAACAATTGGGATTGGACCAAATTCACAGAGAGGATGTCTCGTCCATGGCCCATGAGGCCTCCCCGAGATTCCACAGCCATCGTTGACAACAAATCCAGAGACAAAGGTCTGAGCAAGCACCTCACACTCGCTCTTTTGTCATATCCCGAAGAGTTCTCCTCACGGTCTGTAGATCGGGCCTGCCATACCTACTTCCCAAACCTAAGCCGAGTTTGTGTTTTTTCAGACTTCTCTCCCCACATTCCTGGCCCACAGACCCTTCTTGCTGGGGCCCCTGGAGACACACATCAGGACTGTGCCTGTCCATACCACGGGAATTCTGCCCATTCCATTGTCCACAATCGTACAAATTAGGAAAAACCTCCAGAGTCCCCAAGGACACCCCAATAATGTAGGCCGCCCAGGACAAACAAGGTTCATCTGAAACCAGCTGAGCATCTACCTCTACTCAGCGTTGATGGATGTCCCCAGAGAAGAAGATTGAATCAGACAGGCCCCTAGGCCTGAATCAGATTCATTGCTTTCGGTTACAGGTATCTCTCCTGAGGCCTGGTTTCCAATATTAGCATATGGGGATTTCATGAGGCAGCAATCAGAAAAAATCTCTTCTCCACATGGGAAAATTATCCTTTGAAGATGTCTCAAAACCTCCAGTTAGGAGAATCCTTCAAGGCCTGTGTGCCACTGCCCCATTACAAGGTCTCCATAGACACAAAAACACATTAGGACCCATCAACAGGAGAGTCCATTTCAACTCAGCGTATTCGGTTGCTCCGCGAGATCCAGCAGATCTAACTTGTCTTGTTGCTAGGAGACAATTGGAATGTCAGGTGGCCTACCCCGCCATCCATCCTTAAAACCCTGCTCGGAATCGTTCGCCTGGAGCCAACCAACAGGTCTCAATTGTCCTGCAGAAGAATCTTTGCAGTTGGGAGCTTCTCAGAACTCCCAACGTGAGAGAACCCCCATGGCCACATGATCCCCCCCCTTCATAAAGGGGCCATCAGGGACATAATGTCCAACCTGAGCAATCGTCTGATCCTCACCCTGACTTCAGATGCACGGGATCTCGGTTCAGGTCTGTAGATTGTGCCTGCCATGTCCTCACCCAGAAACCTAAGCCTAGCTTGTGTCTTCAGACTTCTGTCCACAGACTACTGGCTCACAAGTCCTCTAGTTTGGCAATCCAGAACTACAATGCAGCACTCTACCTGCCCTGAGAAGAAATACATTGCCCTCTGGGGCTACCTAGAAACCCCAAATGAAGATCAACCTGCACGACACTTGGCTATACGCAAAATATATAGGATGACCTGGGCAATAATGCCCTTTCTGACACAGCCTGGGCCTGGACCTCCTAGGCCCACCCAGACAGCTGGCTAAAAACTGAGAACTTCAGACCCCCCATGGCCATAGGTCGTTATCCCTTCCCAACCTCAGTTTTCAGGCTTCAGAACCTAGACCTTATCCCCAATCACTGCCCAGGTTTGAAAATGATGCAGAAATCAGAATTCCTTCCCGATGGCAGGAAAACTTGTGGTTGGCTTGTTGTCCAACGTGAAGCGTAGTGGAAACCAGTGTATCCCTTGAGGCCCCGCCATTGCTCGCGGTCCAGATAGGTAGCAAACACACATTGTGACCCTCAGCCTTAGCCTAGTCCTCAGGTAAGGCCTCTCAGTGGCTGGATGAAGAGACAGCATATTGGGCTTGCCATGCCCCTAGGCCCCAATTTTTAACCATAGTTCGTGTTGTCCCTTCACTCTTCCCAAGGCTCTGCTTTGGAATTCCTCTTTTGGTGGGACACCTGATGTAACAACCCTGAAAGGAGTCCTCCATCCAACAGATTGACGAAAAACAATTGGGATCGGGCCAAATCCACAGAGAGCAAGATTCGTCCATGGCCCATGAGGCATCCTCGACATTCCACGGCCATCGCTGATACAAAATCCAGAGACAAAAGCCAGAGCAAGCGCCTCAGACTCGCACTATCTTCATATCCTTAAGATATCTTCTCATGGTTTGTAGATCGGGCCTGCCATACCTACGTCCCCAAACATAAGCTGAGTTTGTGTTTTCAGACTTCTGTCCTCAAAGTCCTGGGCCACACACCATCCAGGCTGGGGACCCTGGAGCCACACATTAGGACTGTGCCTGTCCATACCACGGGTATTCTGCCCATTCCATTGTCCACATTCGTACAAATTAGGAAAAACCTCCAGAGTCCCCAAGTACATCCCAATATTGTAGGCCGCCCAGGACCAACAAGGGTCATCTGAAACCAGCTGAGCATCTACCACTACTCAGCGTAGATGGGTGTCCCCAGAGAAGAAGATTGAATCAGACAGGCCCCTAGGCCTGAATCAGATTCATTGCTTTCGGTTAAAGGTATGTCTCCTCAGAGGCCTGGTTTCCAATATTAGCATATGGGGATTTCATGAGGCAGCAATCAGAACAAATCTCTTCTCCACATGGGAAAATTATCCTTTGAAGATGTCTCAAAATCTCCAGTTAGGAGAATCCTTCATGGCCTGTGTGCCACTGCCCCATTACAAGGTCTCCATGGACAGAAATCCACATTAGAACCCATCCACAGGAAATTCCATTTCAACTCAGCTCCCTTGGTTGCTCCCCCAGAGCGAGCAGACTGAACCTGTCTTGACTAGGAGACAATTGGAGTGCGAGGCGGGCTGCCCAACCATCCATCCTTAGAGCTCTGCTCTGGTGTCGTTCCGTATGGGATGTCCTGGAGCCATCCAACAGGTCTCAAATGTCCAGCAGAAGGAATCCTTGAGTTTTGGAGCATCTCACAACTCCCAACCTGGGAAAATCTAGATGGCTTTGTGATGCCCCCCCCCCCCCATTTATGAAGGGGAAATCATGGACAGGAACTCCAACCTAAGACAACGTCTGATCTTCACCCTGAATTCAGATGCACGAGATCTCGATGCAACTCTGCAGAGTGTGCTTTCCTTGCCCTCGCCCTGAAACCTATGACTAGCTTGTGTTCTCAGACTTCCGTCCTCACACTCCTGGCCCCAAAGCCCTCACATTTGGAAATTCGGGACACAAAATGAAGCATTCTGCCTGCCTTCCAGAACAAAAATTTTGACCTATGGAGTTTCTCACATAACCCAAATGAGGATAGACATACATGGCACTCGAATGTACCCAAATTAGATAATCTAACCTGGCCACTAATACACTGTCTGATAGGAATGAGCCCGGACCTCCTGACCAAAACCGAGACAGCTGACCGCACACTGAGGACATCACACCCGCCCATGGTCTTAGCTCGTTATCTCTTCACAACCTAACTTTTCAGGCTTCAGAACTTAGACTGTAACACCAAGCCCTGACAAAAGGGTTGAATGTGATGCAGAAATCAGAACTTCTCCTTACCCAAGGCAAGAAGCCTTGTGGTTGGAAAGTTGTCCAACGATCAGTGTAGGAGAAACCAGCATTCACCCTTAGGCCCCGCCCATTCTTGAGTGCGACGAGGGCATAAACACGCATTGTGACCCTCAGCGTGAGTCCTGTCCTCTAGTAAGTCCTCTCAGTGCCTGGACCATTAGATGTCATAATGGGCTTGACATGTCCCTAGGCCCCATTTTTAACCAGATTTCTGGTTGTCCAGTCGCCCTTCCCCAGGGCTTTACTCTGGAATTCCTCATTTGGTGGGACACCTAATGTTAAAAAACAAAACAAAACAAAACAACAACAACAACAACAACAAAAAACGACTTCTTCCATCCCACAGAATGACCTCACCTCTTTGGACAAGGCCAAACCCAAGAGAATAAGACTCATCCATTTCCCATGAAGTCTCCCGGAAATTTTACGACCAAGAGTGACACGATATCCAGAGACAAAAACTTGAGCAAGAGCCTCACACTCGCCCTTTTTTCATATCCTGAAGAGTTCTCCTCAAGGTCTGTAGATCAGTCCTGCCATACCTATGACCTGAAACATAAGCCGAGTTTCTGTTTTCAGACAACAATCCAAACAGCCCTGGCCTAAACACCCTATAGGTTCAGGCCCCTGGAGCCAACCTGAGGACTGTACTTGCCCTCTCCAAGGGAATTCTGTGTGCCCATTCCAATGGCCACAACCCTACTAATAGGATAAACCTACAAAGTCCCTGAGGCCATCCCAATAGTGGTGGCTTCCCAGGACAAACAGGAGTAATCTGAGCCCATCCGAGAACCTACCTGCACTAAGACCCGAAGACTGATGTTCCTAGAGGTAAAAAGGAACGAACAGGCCCCTACGCACTAATCGGACCCATTGCTTTGGTTTCCAGGCATCTCTCCTCAGAGGCCTGGATTTCAATACCAGCATATGGCTGTTTCTTGACTCACACATCAGTACAAATCTCATCTACACATGGAAAACTTGCACGTGGGAGCTTTGTGAAAGCCTCTCTTTAGGAGAACCCTTCAGGGCCCCATTGCCACCGCTTCATTCCAAGGTCTCCATAGACACAAAAAACACATTAGGACCCATCCAAAGGAGAGTCCATTTCGAATGAGCGTATTCGGTTGCTCTACGAGATCCAGCAGATCTAACTTGTCTTGTTGCTAGGAGACAATTGGAATGCGAGGTGGGCTACCAAGCCACCCATCCTTAAAACCTTGCTCAGAATCGTTGGCCTGGAGCGAACCTACATGTCTCATTTGTCCTTGCAGAGGAATCTTTGCAGTTGGGAGCTTCTCACAACTCCCATCGTGAGAGAACCCCCATGGCCTCGTGATCCCCCCCCCCTTCATAAAGGGGCCATCAGGGACATAAGGTCCTAACTGAGTGATCGTCTGATCCTCACCCTGACTTCAGATGCACGAGATTTCGGTTCAGGTCTGCAGTTTGTGCCTGCCATGTCCTCACACAGAAACCTAAGCCTAGCTTGTGTCCTCAGGCTTCTGTCCACAGACTACTGGCTCACAACCCTCCAGTTTGGCAATCCAGAACTACAATGCAGCACTCTACCTGCCCTGCAGAAGAAATGCATTGCCCTCTGGGGCTACCTAGAAACCCCAAATGAAGATCAACCTGCACGACACTTGGCTATACCCAAAATATACAGGATGACCTGGGCAATAATGCCCTTTCTGACACAGCCTGGGCCTGGACCGCCTAGGCCCGCCCAGACAGCTGGCTACAAACTGAGAACATCAGACCCCCCATGGCCTTAGGTCGTTATCCCTTCCCAACCTCAGTTTTCAGGTTTCAGAACCTAGACCTTATCTCCAATCACTGCCCAGGTTTGAAAATGATGCAGAAATCAGAACTCCTTCCCGATGGCAGGAAAACTTGTGGTTGGCTTGTTGTCCAACGTTCAGTGTAGTGGAAACCAGTGTGTCCCTTGAGGCCCCGCCATTGCTAGAGGGCCAGATAGGTAGCAAACACACATTGTGACCCTCAGCCTTAGCCCAGTCCTCAGGTAAGGCCTCTCAGTGGCTGGATGAAGAGACAGCATATTGGGCTTGCCATGCCCCTAGGCCCCAATTTTTTTTTTAATTTTTTATTTTTTATAAACATATATTTTTATCCCCAGGGGTACAGGTCTGTGAATCACCAGGTTTACACACTTCACAGCACTCACCAAATCAAATACCCTCCCCAATGTCCATAATCCCACCCCCTTCTCCCAAACCCCCTCCTCCCGGCAACCCTCAGTTTGTTTTGTGAGATTAAGAGTCACTTATGGTTTGTCTCCCTCCCAATCCCATCTTGTTTCATTTATTCTTCTTCTACCCACTTAAGCCTCCATGTTGCATCACCACTTCCTCATATCAGGGAGATCATATGATAGTTGTCTTTCTCTGCTTGACTTATTTCGCTAAGCATGATATGCTCTAGTTCCATCCATGTTGTTGCAAATGGCAAGATTTCATTTCTTTTGATGGCTGCATAGTATTCCATTGTGTATATATACCACATCTTCTTGATCCATTCATCTGTTGATGGACATCTAGGTTCTTTCCATAGTTTGGCTTGAATGACCTGTCCATTTCAGTGAGGGGAGTGTTAAAGTCCCCTACTATTATTGTATTATTGTTGATGTGTTTCTTTGATTTTGTTATTAATTGGTTTATATAGTTGGCTGCTCCCATATTGGGGGCATAGATATTTAAAATTGTTAAATCTTCTTGTTCGACAGACCCTTTGAGTATGATATAGTGTCCTTCCTCATCTCTTATTATAGTCTTTGGCTTAAAATCTAATTTATCTGATATAAGGATTGCCACTCCTGCTTTCTTCTGATGTCCATTAGCATGGTAAATTCTTTTCCACCCCCTCACTTTAAATCTGGAGGTGTCTTCGGGCTTAAAATGTGTTTCTTGGAGGCAACATATAGATGGGTTTTGTTTTTTTTTTTCCATTCTGATACCCTGCGTCTTTTGACAGGGGCATTTAGCCCATTCACATTCAGGGTAACTATTGAGAGATATGAATTTAGTGCCATTGTATTGCCTGTAAGGTGACTGTTACTGTATATGGTCTCTGTTCCTTTCTGATCTACCACTTGTAGACTCTCTCTTTGCTTAGAGGACCCCTTTCAATATTTCCTGTAGAGCTGGTTTGGTATTTGCAAATTCTTTCAGTTGTTGTTTGTCCTGGAAGCTTTTAATCTCTCCTTCTATTTTCAATGATAGCCTAGCTGGATATAGTATTCTTGGCTGCATGTTTTTCTCGTTTAGTGCTCTGAAAATATCATGCCAGCTCTTTCTGGCCTGCCAGGTCTCTGTGGATAAGTCAGCTGCCAATCTAATATTTTTACCATTGTATGTTACAGACTTCTTTTCCCGGGCTGCTTTCAGGATTTTCTCTTTGTCATTGAGACTTGTAAATTTTACTATTAGGTGACGGGGTGTGGGCCTATTCTTATTGATTTTGAGGGGCATTCTCTGAACCTCCTGAATTTTGATGCTCGTTCCCTTTGCCATATTGGGGAAATTCTCCCCAATAATTCTCTCCAGGATACCTTCTGCTCCCCTCTCACTTTCTTCTTCTTCTGGAATCCCAATTATTCTAATGTTGTTTCGTCTTATGGTGTCACTTATCTCTCGAATTCTCCTCTCGTGGTCCAGTAGCTGTTTGTCCCTCTTTTGCTCAGCTTCTTTATTCTCTGTCATTTGGTCTTCTATATCACTAATTCTTTCTTCTGCCTCATTTATCCGAGCAGTTAGAGCCTCCATTTTTGATTGCACCTCATTAATAGCTTTTTTGATTTCACCTTGGTTAGATTTTAGTTCTTTTATTTCTCCAGAAAGGGCTTTTATATCTCTCGAGAGGGTTTCTCTAATATCTTCCATGCCTTTTTCGAGCCCGGCTAGAACCTTGAGAATTGTCATTCTGAACTCTAGATCTGACATATTACCGATGTCTGTATTGATTAGGTCCCTAGCCTTCGGTACTGCCTCTTGTTGTTTTTTTTTGTGTTGAATGAATTTTTACGTCTTGTCATTTTGTCCAGATAAGAGTAAATTAAGGGGCAAGTAAAATACTAAAAGGGTGGCAACAACCCCAGGAAAATATGCTTTAACCAAATTAGAAGAGATCCAAAATCGTGAGTGGGGAGAAAGGGGATAAAAAGAGGTTCAAAAAGGAAGAAAGAAAAAAAAAAAAAAAAAAAAGAAAAAAAAAAAAAAAAAAAAAAAAAAAAAAAGAAAAGAAAAGAAAAAAAAAAAAAAAGAAACACCTAAATTTTTTAAAAAAAAAAAATACCTAAGAAAAATGTATATATATATATATATATATATATTAGATAAACTAGTAAAAAATCGTTAAAAAAGAAAAAGGTAACAGTTAAAAAAAAAAAAATTTTACCCGAAGGCGAGAAAAAAAAAAAAAAAAAAAGAAAAAATTAACTGCAAGACTAAAAAAAATCACAGGAAAAAAGCCATGAGTTCCGTGCTTGTATTTCTCCTCCTCTGGAATTCTGCTGCTCTCCTTGGTATTGAAACCGCACTCCTTGGTAGGTGAACTTGGTCTCGACTGGATTTCTTGTTGATCTTCTGGGGGAGGGGCCTGTTGTAGTGATTCTCAAGTGTCTTTGCCCCAGGCGGAATTGCACCGCCCTTACCCGGGGCCGGGGTGAGTAATCCCCTCGGTTTGCTTTCAGGAGCTTTTGTTCCCTGAGCGCTTTCCGTAGAGTTCCAGAGGACGGGAATACAAATGGCGGCCTCCTGGTCTCCGGCCCGGAGGAGCCAAGAGCCCAGGGCCCCACTCCTCAGTGCGCCCTCAGAGAACAGCGCCCAGTTACTCCCGTCTGCCCGACCTCCGGCCGCGCTCCGAGCTCACCGAGCCTGCGACCGGTTCAAGGTAACACACAGAGCTGCGAGCTTACTGTCAGCTCTGTCTCTGTAGCCGGCTTTCCCGTTCCAATACCCGCAAGCTCTGCGACACTCAGACACCCCCCCCCGATCCTTCTGTGACCCTGCGGGACCTGCGGCCACGCTGACCCCGCGGGGGCTTCGCCCCGGTTTAGCCTCTGGAGCGATGTCCCTCAGCGGAACAGACTTTTAAAAGTCCTGATTTTGTGCGCGGTTGCTCTCCGCCGCTTGCCGGGAGCCGGCCCCTCCCCCCGGGGTCTATCTTCCCGTCGCTTTGGATTCACTTCTCCGCCGGTCCTACCTTTCAGAAAGTGGTTGTTTTTTTCTGTTTCCAGAATTGCTGTTCTTCTTCTCTTCTTCGATCTGCCGATGGATTTTCAGGTGTTTGCAATCTTTAGATAAGCTATCTAGCTGATCTCCGGCTAGCTGAAGCAGTCTCAGCTTGCTACTTCTCCGCCATCTTGACCGAATCTCTAGGACCCAATTTTTAACCATAGTTCGTGTTGTCCCTTCACTCTTCCCCAGGGCTCTGCTTGGAATTCCTCTTTTGGTGGGACACCTGATGTAACAACCCTGAAAGGAGTCCTCCATCCAACAGATTGACAAAAAACAATTGGGATCGGGCCAAATCCACAGAGAGCAAGATTCGTCCATGGCCCATGAGGCCTCCTCGACATTCCACGGCCATCGCTGATACAAAATCCAGAGACAAAAGCCTAAGCAAGCGCCTCAGACTCGCACTATCTTCATATCCTGAAGATGTCTTCTCATGGTTTGTAGATCGGGCCTGCCATACCTACGTCCCCAAACATAAGCTGAGTTTGTGTTTTCAGACTTCTGTCCTCAAAGTCCTGGGCCACACACCATCCAGGCTGGGGACCCTGGAGCCACACATTAGGACTGTGCCTACCCAATCCATGGGAATTCTGCCCATTCTCTTGTCTAAAATCGTACAAATTAGGAGAACACTCCAAAGTCCCTGAGGCCATCAAAATAGTTAGGTCACCCGGGACAAAAAAGGGCAGTCTGACACAAGCTGAGCATCTAACTCCACTCATACCCTAGATGGATGTCCCCAGAGAAGAATATTGAACCAGACAAGACCCTAGGCCAAAATCGGATCCATTGCTTTGGTTTACAGGCATGTGTCCTCAAAACCCTGGGTTCCAAAACCAGCATTGGGGTTTTCCAGAGGCACCCATCAGAACAAACCTCGTCTCCACAAGGAAACTTGTGCATGGGAGCTATGTCAAAAGCTTAGGAGAATACCTCAGGGTACCAGTGCCACCACCCCATTCCAAGGCCCTCATGGACACAAACACACATTAGACCAATCCTCAGGAAAGTCCATTTCAACTCAGCCACCCCCCGGTTGCTCCCGCAGAGCCATCAGATCTAAACTGTCTTGTCGCTAGGAGACAATTGGAATGCGAGGCGGGCTTCCCAGGCATCCATCCTCGAACGTTGGTCTGGAATCATCCATATGGGATGTCCTGGAGCTGTCCAACAGGTCTCAATTGTCCCGCAGAAGGAATCCTAGGAGGGGGCATCCCAACACTCCCAACGTGGGAAAACCTCCACGGCCTCGAGAATCGGCTCCCTTTATGAAGGGGCCGTCATGAACAGAAAATCCAAGCTGAGCCAACGTCTGATCCTCTCGCTCTGACTTCAGATGCATGAGATATTGCTTCAGATCTTCAGGGGGTACATTCCGTGCCCTCGCCATGAAACCCAAGTCTAGCTGTCCCTAGGCCCCAATTTTAACCAGATTTCTGATTGTCCAATCGCCCCTACCCAGGGCTCTTCTCTGGAATCCCTCATTTGGTGGGACCCCTGAGTTTGAAAAACAAAACAAAACAAAACAACAACAACAAAAAAAAACGGACTTATTCCATCCGACAGAATGACCCCAAACTCTTTGGACTGGGCCTACCCCCCAGGGAGTAAGACTCGTCCATTTCCCATGAAGTCACCCGGAAATTTCACGACCATGAGTGACACGATATCCAGAGACAAAAACTTGAGCAGAGCTTCACACTCGCCCTTTTTTCATATCCCGAAGGGTTCTCCTCATGGTCTGTAGATCACCCTGCCATACCTATGACCCGAAACATAAGCCGAGTTTCTGTATTCAGACAACTGTCCAAACAGCCCTGGCCTACACAGCCTACAGGCTTAGGCCCCTGGAGCCAAGCTGAGGACTGTACTTGCCCTCTCCAAGGGAATTCTGTGTGCCCATTCCAATGGCCAAAACGCTACTAATAAGATAAACCTCCAAAGTCCCTGAGGCCATCCCAATAGTGGTGGCTACCCAGGACAAACAGGAGCAATCTGAGCCCATCTGAGGACCTACCTGCACTCAAACTTGTAGACGGATATCCCCAGTGGTAAAAAGGAACGAACAGGCCCCTAGGCCCTAATCGGATCCATTGCTTTGGTTTCAAGGCATCTCTCCTCAGAGGCCTGGATTTCAGTACCAGCATATGACTGTTTCTGACTGACCCATCAGAACAAATCTCATCTACACATGGGAAACTTGCAAGTGGGAGCGATGTCAAAGCCTCTGTTTAGTAGAATCCTTCATGGCCCCAGTGCCACCGCGTCATTCCAATGTATCCATAGACACAAAAACACATTAGGACCCATCCACAGGAGAGTCCATTTCAACTCAGTGTATTCGGTTTCTCCACGAGATCCAGCAGATCTAAATTGTCTGGTTGCTAGGAGACAATTGGAATGTGAGGTGGCCTACCCCGCCATCCATCCTTAGAACCCTGCCCGGAATCGTTGGACTGGAGCCAACCAACAGGTCTCAATTGTCCTGCAGAAGAATCTTTACAGTTGGGAGCTTCTCACAACTCCCATCATGAGAAAACACCCATGGCCTCGTGATCCCCCCCCCCTTCATGAAGGGGCCCACAGGGACATAAGGTCTAAACTGAGTGATTGTCTGATCCTCACCCTGACTTCAGATGCACGAGATCTCGGTTCAGGTCTGTAGATTGTGCCTGCGATGTCCTCAACAGAAACCTAAGCCTAGTTTGTGTCTTCAGACTTCCATCCTCAGACTAATGGCCCACAAGCCCTCCAGATTATAATGCAGCACTCTCCATGCCCTCCAGAAGAAAAACATTGCATTCTGGGGCTACCCAGAAACCCCAAATGAAGATCAACTTGCACGCCACTTGGTTGTACCCAAAATATATAGGCTGACCTGGGCAATAATGCCCTTTCTGACAGAGGCTGAGCCTGGACCTCCAGGGTCATCCAAACAGCTGGCCGCTCACTGAGCACATCGGACCAGCCATTGCCTTAGGTCATTATCTCTTCCCAGCCACGGTTTTCAGGATTTAGAATCTAGACCATATCTCCAATCACTGCCCATGTTTGAAAATGATGCAGAAATCAGAACTCCTTCCCGATGGCAAGAAACCTTGTGTTAGGCTTGTTGTATAATGTTCAGTGTAGTGGATACCTGTGTGTCCGATGAGACCCCACCATTGCTCGCGGGCCACATAGGTGGCAAACACACATTGTGACCCGCAGCCTTAGCCCAGTCCTCAGGTAAGGCCTCTCAGTGGCTGGATGGATGAAGAGACAGCATATTGGGCTTGCGATGCCCATAGGCCCCAATTTTTAACCATAGTTCGGGTTGTCCCTTCAATCTTCCCCAGGGCTCTGCATTGGAATTCCGCTTTTGGTCGGACACCTGAGGTATCAACCCTGAAAGGAGTACTCCATCCAGCAGATTGACGAAAAAAAACAATTGGGATCGGGCCAAATCCACGGAGAGCAAGATTCGTCCATGCCCCATGAGGCCTCCTCGACATTCCACGACCATCGCTGATACAAAATCCAGAAACAAAAGCCTGAGCAAACGCCTCAGACTCGCACTATCTTCATATCCTGAAGATGTCTTCTCATGGTTTGTAGATCGGGCCTGCCATACCTACGTCCCCAAACATATGCTGAGTTTGTGTTTTCAGACTTCTGTCCTCAAAGTCCTGGGCCACACACCATCCAGGCTGGGGACCCTGGAGCCACACATTAGGACTGTGCCTACCCAATCCACGGGAATTCTGCCCATTCCATTGTCCAAAATCGTACACATTAGGAGAACCCTCAAGTCCCTGAGGCCATCCCAATAGTATAGGTCACCCGGGACAAAAAGTTCAGTCTATCACCAGCTGAGCATCTACCTCCACTCATACCCTAGATGGATGTCCTCAGAGAAGAAGATTGAACCAGACAGGACCCTAGGCCAAAATCTGATCCATTGCTTTGGTTTACAGGCATGTCTCCTCAAAACCCTGGGTTCCAATACCATAATTTGGGTTTTCCTGAGGCACTCATCAGAACAAACCTCGTCTCCACAAGGAAACATGTGCATGGGAGCTATGTCAAAAACTTAGGAGAATACTTCAGGGTCCCAGTGCCACCGCCCCATTCCAAGGCCCTCATGGACACAAACACACATTAGACCCATCCTCAGGAAAGTCCATTTCAACTCAGCCACCCCGGTTGCTCCCGCAGAGTCATCAGATCTAAACTGTCTTGTCGCTAGGAGACAATTGGAAAGCGAGGCTGGCTTCCCAGGCATTCATCCTCGAACGTTGGTCTGGACTCATCCATATGGGATGCCCTAGAGCTGTCCAACAGGTCTCAATTGTCCCGCAGAAGGAATCCTAGGAGGGGGCCTTCCACCACTCCAAACATGGGAAAACCTCCACAGCCTCGAGATTCGGCTCCCTTCATGAAGGGGCCGTCATGAACAGAAAATCCAAGCTGATCCAACGTCTGATCCTCGCTCTGACTTCAGATGCATGAGATATTGCTTCAGATCTTCAGGAGGTACATGCCGTACCCTAGTCCCTGAATCCCAAGTCTAGCTTGTTTTCTCAGAATTCCGTACTCACACTCCTGGCCCCAAAGCCCACAAGTTTGGCAATACCGGTCCATCATTGCAGCACCCTGCCTGCCCTCTAGAAACAAAATATTGCCTAATGAGCTACCCGGGAACATTAAATGAGAATAAATCTACACGGCACTCGAATGGACCCATATTATATATTCTAACCTGGGCAGTAATGTACTGTCTGACACAACCTGAGCCTGGACATCCTGAGCAACACCCAGACACTGACGGCACCCTGAGACCATAAGACCCGCAGTGGCCTTAGGTCATCATTTCTTCCCTACCTAAGTATTCAGGCTTCAGAACCTAGACCTTATCTCCAATCACTGTCCAGGGGTGAGTGTGATGCAGAAATCAGAACTCCTCTTTATCCACGACAAGAAACCTTGTGGTTGCCATGTTGTCCAAGGTTCAGTGTAGGAGAAACAAGCATTCACCCTGAGGTCCCGCCCATTCTTGAGTGCGACGAGGGGCATAAACACGCATTGTGACCCTCAGCATGAGTCCTGTCCTCTAGTAAGTCCTTTTAGTGTCTAGAACATTAGATGCCATAATGGTTTGACATGCCCCTAAGCCGCAAATTTAAACCAGATTTCTTTTGTCCAATCGCCCCTCCCCAGGGCTCTACTCTGGAATCCCTCATTTGGTTAGACAACTGAGTTTGAAAAACAAAACAAAACAAAGCAACAACAACACAAAAAAAAAACGGATTTCTTCCATCCCACAGAATGACCCCAAACTCCTTTGGACGGGGCCAAACCTCCAGAGAGTAAGACTCGTCCATTTCCCATGAAGTCACCCGGATATTTCATGACCATGAATGGCACGATATCCAGAGATAAAAACTTGAGCAAGAGCCTCACACTCGCCCTTTTTTCATATCCCGAAGAGTTCTCCTCATGGTCTGTAGATCAGTCCTGCCATACCTATGACCCGAAACATAATCTGAGTTTGTGTTTTCAGACAACTGTCCAAACAGCCCAGGCCTACACACCCTGCAGGCTCAGGCCCCTGGAGCCAACTTGAGGACTGTACTTGCCCTCTCCAAGGGAATTCTGTGTGACCATTGCAATGGCCACAACCCTACTAATAGGATAAACCTCCAAAATCCCTGAGGCCATCCCAATAGTGGTGGCTTCGCAGGACAAAAAAGAGCAATCTGAGCCCATCTGAGAACCTACCTGCCGTCAGACTCGTAGACTGATATCCCCAGAGTTAAAAAGGAATGAACAGGCCCCTAGGCCCTAATCGGATCCATTGCTTTGGGTTCCAGGCATCTTCTTCAGAGGCCTGGATATCAGTACCAGCATATGGCTGTTTCTTGACTGACCCATCAGAACAAATCTCATCTACACATGGGAAAAATGCACGTGGGAGATGTGTCATGCCTCTTTTTAGGAGAAACCTTCAGGGCCCCAGTGCCACCGCTTCATGCCAAGGTCTCCATAGACACAAAAACACATTAAGAACCATCCACAGGAGAGTCCATTTCAACTCAGCATATTCGGTTGCTCTGCGAGATCCAGCAGATCTAAATTGTCTTGTTCCTAGGAGACAATTGGAATGCGAGGTGGCCTACCCCGCCATCCATCCTTAGAACCCTGCTCGGAATCGTTGGCCTGGAGCCATCCAACAGGTCTCAATTGTCCTGCAGAAGAATCTTTGTAGTTGGGAGCTTCTCACAACTCCCATCGTGAGAAACCCCCATGGCCTCATGATCCCCCCCCCCCTTCATGAAGGGGCCATCAGGGACATAAAGTCCAACCTGAGAAATAGTCTGATCCTCACCCTGACTTCAGATGCACGAGATCTCCATTCAGGTCTGTATATTGTGCATGCCATGTCCTCACCCAGAAACCTAAGCCAAGCTTGTGTCCTCAGACTTCCGTCCTCAGACTAAGGGCACACAAGCCCTGCAGTTTGGCAATCCAGAATTACAATGCAGCACTCTGCTTGCACTCTAAAAGAAAAACATTGCCCTCTGGCGCTACCCAGAAACCCCAATTGAAGATCAACCTGCACGCCACTTGGCTGTACCCAAAATATATAGGCTGACCTGGGCAATAATGCCCTTTATGACAGAGCCTGAGCCTGGACCTCCTGGCCCCACACAGACAGCTTACCGCTCACTGAGCACATAGGACCAGCAATTGCCTTAGGTCGTTATCTCTTGCCAATCTCAGTTTTCAGGATTCAGATCCTAGAACTTATCTCAAATCACTGCCCAGGTTTGAATAAGATGAAGAAATCAGAACTCCCGCTCAATGGCAAGAACCTTGTGGTTGATTTGTTGTCCAACGTAGAGTGTAGTGGAAACATGTTTGTCGGATGAGGCCCCGCCATTGCTTGCGGGCCACATAGGTGGCAAACTCACATTGTGACCCTCAGCCTTAGCCCAGTCCTCAGGTAAGGCCCCTCGGTGGCTGGATGAAGAAACAGCATATTGGGCTTGCCATGCCCATAGGTCCCAATTTTTAACCATAGTTCGGGTTGTGTGTCTTCCCCAGGGCACTGCTTTGGAATTCCGCTTTTGGTGGGACACCTGAGGTAACAACCCTGAAAGGAGTCCTCCCATCCCACAGATTGACGGAAAACAATTGGGATCGGGCCAAATCCACAGAGAGCAAGATTCGTCCATGGCCCATGAGGCCTCTCCAACATTCCACACCATCTCTGATACAAAATCCAGAGACAAAAGCCTGAGCACGTGCCTCAGACTCGCTCATTCTTCATATCCTGAAGAGTTCTTCAGATAAGAAACTACAAGGCACTCAAAGGCACCCAAAATTTATAGTCTAACCTGGGCACTAATGCACAGTCTGACGACCTGAGCCCGGACCTCGTGACCAACACCCAGACAGCTGACCGCCCACTGAGCACATCAGACCCGCCATGGCCTACGGTCATCATCTCTTCCCTATCTCAGTTTTCAGGCTTCAGAACCTAGACCTTATCTCCAATCACTGCCCAGGGGTGACTGTGATGCAGAAATCAGAACTCTCCCTAACCCATGGCAAGAAACCTTCTGGTTGGCATGTTGTCCAACGTTCAGTGTAGGAGAAACCAGCATTCACCCTGAGGCCCCGCCCATTCTTGAGTGCGACGAGGGCGTAAAGACGCATTGTGACCCACAGCCTGAGTCCTGTCCTCTAGTTAGTCCTCTCAGTGGCTGGACCATTAGATGTCATAATGGGCTTGACATGTCCCAAGGCCCCAATTTTTAACCAGATTTCTGGTTGTCCTGTCGCCCCTCCCCAAGGCTCTACTCTGGAACGCTCATTTGGTGGGACACCTGAGGTTGAAAAACAAAACAAAACAAATCAACAACAACAGAACAACGGACTTCTTCCATCCCACAGAATGACCGCAAACTCTTTGGAGGGGGCCAAACCCCCAGAGAGTAAGACTCGTCCATTTCCCATGAAGTCACCCGGAAATTTCACGACCATGAGTGACACGATATCCAGAGACAAATACTTGTGCAAGAGCCTCACACTCGCCCTTTTTTCAAATCCCGAAGTTTTTTCCTCATGGTCTGTAGATCAGTACTACCATACCTATGACCCGAAACATAAGCCGAGTTTGTGTTTTCAGTCAACTGTCCAAACAGCCCTGACCTACACACCCTAAAGGCTCAGGCCCCTGGAGCCAAACCTGACGACTGTGCTTGCCCTCTCCAAGGGAATTGTGTGTGCCCCATTCCAATGGCCACAAACTTACTAATAGGATAAATATCCAAAGTCCCTGAGGCCATCCCAATATTTGTGGCTTCCCAGGACAAACAGGGGCAATCTGGGCCCATCTGAGCACCTACCGGCACTCAGACCCGTAGACTGATGTCCCCAGAGGTAAAAAGGAACGAACAGGCCCCTAGGTACCTATCGGATCCATTGCTTTGGTTTCCAGGCATCTCTCCTCAGGGGCCTGGGTTTCAATAGGAGCATATGGCTGTTTCTTGACTCACCAATCAGAACAATCTCATCTACACATGGGAAACTTGCACGATGGAGCCGTGTGAAAGCCTCTCTTTAGAGGAACCCTTCAGGGCCCCGTTCGACCGCTTCATTCCAAGGTCTCCATAGACACAAAATCATATTAGGACACATCCACGGGAGAGTCCATTTCAACTCAGCCTCCTCGGTTGCTCCCCCAGATCAGGCAGATCTAACATGTCTTGTTGCTTGGAGACAATTGGAATGCGAGCTGGGCTACCCAGCCATCCATCCTTAGAAACCCTGCTAGGAATCGTTGTCCTGGAGCCAACCAACAGGTCTCAATTGTCCTGCAGAAGAATCATTGCAGTTGGGAGCTTCTCACAACTCCCATCGTGGGAAAACCCCCATGGCCTCGTGATCCACACCCCCCCTTCAGGAAGGGGCCATCAGGGACAGAATGTCCAAACTGAGCGATCGTCTGATCCTCGCCCTGACTTCAGATGCACGAGATCTCGATTAAGGTCTGTAGATTATGCCTCCCATATCCTCACCCAGAAACCTAGGCCTAGCTTAGGTTCTCAGACTTCGGTTCTCAGACTACTGGCCCACAAGCCCTCCAGTTTGGCAATCCAGAACTACAATGCAGCACTCTGCCTCCCCTCCAGAAGAAAAAACATTGCCCTCTGGGGCTAGCCAGAAACCCCAAAATAGGATCAACGGGGCACACCATTCGGCTGTACCCCAAATATATAGGCTGACCTGGGCACTAATGCCCTTTCTGACACAGCCTGATCCTGGCACAAACTGGCCCCACCCAGACAGCTGGCCTCACAATGAGCACATCTGACCTGCCATGGCCTTAGGTCGTCATCTCTTCTCAACCTCGGTTTTCAGGCTCCAGAACCTAGACCTTATCTCCAATCACGGCCCGGGATTGAAAATGATGCAGATATCAGAACTCATTCCCCATTGCAAGATACCTTGTGGTTACAATGTTGTCCAAGATTTAGTGTAGATGAAACCAGTGTGGCCCATGAGACCCCGCCCATGCTTGCGGGCCACATTGGTCACAAACACACATTGTGACCCTCAGCCTGAGCCCAGTCCTCAGGTAAGGCTCTCAGCGGCTGGATGGAGAGACAGCATATTGGGATTGCCATGCCCCTAGGCCCCAATTTTTAACCATAGTTCGTTTTGTCCCTTCACTCTTCCCCAGGGCTCTGCTTTGGAATTCCTCTTTTGGTGGGACACCTGAGGTAACAAACCTGAAAGGAGTCCTCCCATCCCACATATTGACGAAAAACAATTGGGATTGGGCCAAGTCCACAGAGAGCAAGATTCGTCCACGGCCCATGAGGCCTCCCCAAAATTCCACGGCCATCGCTGATACGAAATCCAAGGACAAAAGGCTGAGCGTGCGCCTCAGATTCGCTCATTCTTCATATCCTGAGGAGTTCTTCAGATAAGAACCTACACGACACTCGATGCACCCAAAATATATAGTCTAACCTGGGCACTAATGCACTGTCTGACAACCTGAGCCCGGACCTCGTGATCAACACCCAGACAGCTGACCGCACACTGTGCACATCAGACCCGCCATGGCCTTAGGTCATCATCTCTTCCCTACCTCAGTTTCCAGGCTTCAGAACCTAGACCTTATCTCCAATCACTGCCCAGCGGAGACTGTGATGCAGATATCAGAACTCTTCCTTACCCATGGCAAGAAACCTTGTGGTTGGCATGCTGTCCAACGTTCAGGGTAGGAGAAACCAGCATTCACCCTTAGGCCCCCGCCCATTCTTGAGTGCGACGAGGGCATAAACACGCATTGTGACCCTCAGCGTGAGTCCTGTCCTCTAGTCCGTCCTCTCAGTGGCTGGACCATTAGATGTCATAATGGGCTTGACATGTCCCTAGGCCCCAATTTTTAACCAGATTTCTGGTTGTCCAGTCGCCCCTCCCCAGGGCTCTACTCTGGAATCCCTCATTTGGTGGGACACCTGAGGTTGAAAAACAAAACAAAACAAATCAAACAAACAACAGAGCAAAGGACTTCTTCCATTCCACAGAATGACCCCAAACTCTTTGGACGGGGCCAACCCCCAGAGAGTAAGAATCAACCATTTCCCATGAAGTCACCCGGAAAAATCACGACCATGATTGACACAATATCCAGAGACAAAAGTTGAGCAGTGCCTCACACTCGCCCTTTTTTCATATCCCGAAGAGTTCTCCTCATGGTCTGTAGATCAGTTCTGCCATATTGTGACCCAAAACATAAGCCGAGTTTGTGTTTTTTCAGACAACTGTCCAAACAGCCCTGGCCTACACACCCTACAGTCTCAGACCCCTGGAGCCAAACCTGACGAATGTGATTGCCCTCTCCAAGGGAATTGTATCTGCCCATTCCAATGGCCACAACCCACCTAAGAATATAAACCTCCAAAGTCCCTGAGGCCATCCCAATATTTGTGGCTTCCCAGGACAAATGGGGTAATCTGGGCTCATCTGAGCACATACCGGCACTGAGACCCGTAGCCTGATGTCCCCAGAGGTAAAAAGGAACGAACAGGCCCCTAGGCACCTATCGGTTCCATTGCTTTGGTTTCCAGGCATCTCTCCTCAGAGGCCTGGATTTCAATAACAGCTTATGGCTGTTTCTTGTCTCACCCATCAGAGTGTCCATTTCAACTCAGCCTCCTCGGTTGCTCCCACAGATCCAGCAGATCTAACCTGACTTGTTGCTTGGAGACAATTGAATGCGAGGTGGGCTACCCAGCCATCCATCCTTAAACCCTGCTCGGATTCGTTGTCCTGGAGCCAATCAACAGGTCTCAATTGTCCTGAAGAACCATCTTTGCAGTTGGAAGCTTCTCACAACTCCCATCGTGGGAAAAACACCCATGGCCTCGTGATCCACCCTCCCTTCAAGAAGGGGCCATCAGCGACAGAATTTCAAACCTGAGCGATCGTCTGATCCTCGCCCTGACTGCAGATGCACGATATCTCGATCAGGTCTGTAGACTGTGCCTGCCATATCCTCACCCAGAAACGTAGGCCTAGCTTGGGTTCTCGGACTTCCGTCTTCAGACGTCTGGCCCACAAGCCCTCCAGTTTGGCAATCCAGAACTACAATGCAGCACTCTGCCTGCCTTCCTGAAGAAAAACATTGCCCTCTGGGGCTACCCAGAAACCCCAAATGAGGATCAACCTGCACGCCATTCGGCTGTACCCCAAAATATATAGGCTGACCTGGGAACTAATGCTCTTTCTGACACGGCCTGAGCCTGTACCTCCTGGCCCCACCCAGGCAGCTGGCCGCACAATGAGCACATCGGACCCACCATGGCCTTAGGTGGTCATCTCTTCTCAACCTCGATTTTCAGGCTTCAGAACTTAGACCTTATCTACAATCACGGCCCGGGTTTGAAAATGTAGCAGAAATCAGAACTCTTTCCCCATGGAAAGAAACCTTGTGGTTGGCATGTTGTCCAAGGTTCAGTGTACTTGAAACCAGTGTGGCCCAAGAGGCCCCGCCCATGCTTGCGGGCCACATTGGTCACAAACACACATTGTGACCCTCAGCCTGAGCCCAGTCCTCAGGTAAGGCCTCTCAGTGGCTGGATGGACGACAGCATATTGGGCTTGCCATGCCCCTAGGCCCCAATTTTTAACCATAGTTCGGGTTTTCCCTTCACTCTTCCCCAGGGCTCTGCTTTGGAATTCCTCTTTTGGTGGACACCTGAGGTAACAAACCTGAAAGGAGTCCTCCCATCCCACATATTGAGGAAAAACAATTGGGATCGGGCCAAGTCCACAGAGAGCAAGATTCGTCCACGGCCCATGAGGCCTCCCCAACATTCCACGGCCATCGCTGATACGAAATCCAAGGACAAAAGGCTGAGCACGCGCCTCAGACTGGCTCATTTTTAATATCCTGAGGAGTTCTTCAGATAAGAACCTACACGGCACTTGAATGCACCCGAAATATATAGTCTAACCTGGGCACTAATGCACTGTCTGACAACCTGAGCCCGGACCTCGTGACCAACACCCAGACAGCTGACCGCACACTGAGCACATCAGACCCGCCATGGCTTAATATCATCATCATCTCTTCCCTACCTCAGTTTTCAGGCTTCAGAACCTAGACCTTATCTCCAATCACTGCCCAGGGGTGACTGTGATGCAGAAATCAGAACTCTTCCTTACTCATGGCAAGAAACCTTGTGGTCGGCATGTTGTCCAACGTTCAGTGTAGGAGAAACCAGCATTCACCCTGAGGCCCCGCCCATTCTTGAGTGCGACGAGGGCATAAACACGCATTGTGACCCTCAGCGTGAGTCCTGTCCTCTAGTACGTCCTCTCAGTGGCTGGACCATTAGATGTCATAATGGGCTTGACATGTCCCTAGGCCCCAATTTTTAACCAGATTTCTGGTTGTCCAGTCGCCCCTACCCAGGGCTCTACGCAGGAATCACTCATTTGGTGGGAAACCTGAGGTTGAAAAACAAAAACAAAAACAAATCATCAACAACAGAACAACGGACTTCTTCCATCCCACAGAATGACCCCAAACTCTTTGGACGGGGCCAAACCCCTAGAGAGTAAAACTCGTCCATTTCCCATGAAGTCACCCGGAAATTTCACGACCATGAGTGACACGATATCCAGAGACAGAATGTTGAGCAAGAGCCTCACACTCGCCCGTTTTTCATATCCCGAAGAGTTCTCCTCATGGTCTGTAGATCAGTCCTGCCATACCTATGACCCGAAACATAAGCCGAGCTTGTGTTTTTCAGACAACTGTCCAAACAGCCCTGGCCTACACACCCCACAGGCTCAGGCCCCTGGAGCCAAACCTGACGACTGTGCTTGCCCTCTCCAAGGGAATTTTGTGTGCCCATTCCAATGGCCACAACCCTATTAATAGGATAAACCTCCAAATTCCCTGAAGCCATCCCAATATTTGTGGCTTCCCAGGACAAACAGGGGCAATTTGGGCCCATCTGAGCACATACCGGCACTCAGACCCGAAGACTGATGTCCCCAGATGTAAAAACGAACGAACAGGCCCCTAGGCACTTATCGGATCCATTGCTTTGGTTTCCAGGCATCTCTCCTCAGAGGCCTGGATTTCAATAACAGCATATGGCTGTTCTTCACTCACCCATCAGAACAAATCTCATCTACACATGGGAATCTTGCACGATGGAGCTGTGTGTAAGCCTCTCTTTAGGAGAACCCTTCAGGGCCCCAGTGCCACCGCTTCATTCCAAGGTCTCCATAGACACAAAATCATATTAGGACACATCCACGGGAGAGTCCATTTCAATTCAGCCTCCTCGGTTGCTCCCTCAGATCCAGCAGATCTAACCTGTCTTGTTTCTTGGAGACATTGGAATGCGAGGTGGGCTACCCAGCCATCCATCCTGAGAACCCTGCTCAGAATCGTTGTCCTGGAGCAACCAAAGGGTATCAATTGTCCTGCAGAAGAATCTTTGCAGTTGGGAGCTTCTCACAACTCCCATCGTGGGAAAACACCCTAGGCCTCGTGATCCACCCCCCCTCCAAAAAGGGCCATCATGGGAGTTCTGATTTCTACAACACAGTCACCCCTGGGCAGTGATTGGAGATAAGGTCTAGGTTCTGAAGCCTGAAAACTGAGGTAGGGAAGAGATGATGACCTAAGGCCATGGCGGGTCTGATATGCTCAGTGTGCGATCAGCTGTCTGGGTGTTGGTCTCCAGGTCCGGGCTCAGGTTGTCAGACAGTGCATTAGTTTCCAGGTTATAGTATATATTTTGGGTGCATTCGAGTGCCGTGTAGGTTCTTATCTGAATAACTCTTCAGGATATGAAGAATGAGCGAGTCTGAGGTGCGTGCTCAGGCTTTTGTCTCTGGATATTGTATCAGCGATGGCCGTGGAATGTTCTTGAATGGGGGGGGGGGGGAACACGAGGCCATGGGGCTTCTCCCAATGGGAGTTATGAGAAGCTCCCAACTGTAAAGATTCTTCTGCAGGACAATTGAGACCTGTTGGTTGGCTCCAGGACAACGATTCCAAGCAGGGTTCTAAGGATGGATGGCTGGGTAGCCCACCTCACATTCCAATTGTCTCCAAGCAACATGACAGGTTAGATCTGCTGCATCTGGGGGAGCAACCGAGGAGGATGAGTTGAAATGGACTCTCCCGTGGATGTGTTCTAATATGATTTTGTGTCTATGGATACCTTGGAATGAAGCGGTGGCACTGGGGCCCTGACGGGTTCTAATAAAGAGAGGCTTTCACACAGCTCCATCGTGCAAGTTTCCCATGTGTAGATGAGATTTGTTCTGATGGGTGAGTCAAGAAACAGACATATGCTGTTATTGAAATCCAGGCCTCTGAGGAGAGATGCCTGGAAATCAAAGCAATGGATCCGATAGATGCCTAGGGGCCTATTTGTTCCTTTTTTAAACCTCTGGGGACATCAGTCTAAGGGTCTGAGTGCCGGTAGGTGCTCAGATGGGCCCAGATTGCCCCTGTTTGTACTGGGAAGCCACAAATATTGATATGGCCTCAGGGACATTGGAGGTTTATCCTAATAATAGGGTTGTGGCCATTGGAATGGGCACACACAATTCCCTTGGAGAGGGCAAGCACAGTCGTCAGGTTCGGCTCCAGGGGACTGAGCCTGTAGGTTTGTAGGCCAGGGCTGTTTGGACAGTTGTCTGAAAACACAAACTCGTCTTATGTTTCGAGTCATATGTATGGCAGGACTGATCTACAGACATGAGGAGAACACTTAGCGATTTGAAAAAAGCGCGAGTGTGAGGCTCTTGATCAAGTTTTCGTCTCTAGATATCGTGTCACTCATGATCGTGAAATTTCCGGGTGACTTAATGGGAAATGGACGAGTCTTACACTCTGGGGTTTTGGCCTCGTCCAAAGATTTTGGGGTCATCTGTGGGATGGAAGAAGTCCGTTGTTCTGTTGTTCTTGATTTGTTTTGTTTTGTTTTTCAATCTCAGGTGTCCCACCAAATGAGGGATTCCGGAGTAGAGCCCTGGGTAGGGGCGACTGGACAACCCGAAATCTGGTTAAAAATTGGGGCCTAGGGACATGTCTGGCCCATTATGAAATCTAATGGTCCAGCCACTGAGAGGACGTACTAGAGGACAGGACTCACGCTGAGGGTCACAATACGTGTTTATGCTCTCGTCGCACTCAAGAATGGTCGGGGCCTCAGGGTGAATGCTGGTTTCTCCTACACTGAACGTTGGATAACATGCCAACCACAAGGTTTCTTGCCATGGGTAAGGAAGAGTTCTGATTTCTGCATCACAGTCACCCCTGGGCAACGATTGGAGATAAGGGTCTAGGTTCTGAAGCCTGGAAACTGAGGTAGGGAAGAGATGATGACCTAAGGCCTTGTCGGGTCTGTTGTGCTCAGTGTGCGGTCAGCTGTCTGGGTGTTGGTCACGAGGTCCGGGCTCAGGTTGTCAGATATTGCATTAGTGCCCAGGTTAGACTATATATTTGGGTGTGCATTCGAGTGCCGTGTAGGTTCTTATCTGAAGAACTCTTCAGGATATGAAGAATGAGCGAGTATGAGGCGTGTGCTCAGGCTTTTATCTCTGGATTTTGTAACTGCGATGGCCGTTGAATGTTGGGGAAGCCTGAAAGCCTGATGGGCCATGGACGAATCTTGGTCTCTGTGGACTTGGCCTGATCCCAATTGTTTTTCGTCAATCTTGGGATGCGACGACTCCTTTCAGGTTATATTACCTCAGGTGTCCCACTAAAAGAGGAATTCCAAAGCAGAGCCCTGGGTAAGAGTGAAGGGACAAAATGAACTATGGTTAAAAATTGGGGCCTGGGGGCATGGCAAGCCCAATATGCTGTCTCTCCATCCAGCCACTGAGAGGCCTTACCTGAGGACTGGGCTCAGGCTGAGGGTCACAATGTGTGTCTGTGACCAATGTGGCCCGCAAGCATGGGCGGGGCCTCATGGGCCACACTGGTTTCAACTGCACTGAACCTTGGACAACATGCCAACCACAAGGTTTCTTGCCATGGGGAAAGAGTTCTGATTTCTGCATCATTTTCAAACCCGGGCCTTAATTGGAGATAAGGTCTAGGTTCTGAAGCCTGAAAACCGAGGTTGAGAAGAGATGACAACCTAAGGCCATGTCGGGTCCTGTGGAGAGCCATCCAGCAGATGCAAGGAGTCACATAGACGGGAGTGCCTGAAGATTGAGGAACTGAGAATGATTGGTTTAGGAGGATGTGGGTGCGCTCGTGGCTGACGCACACAGCACCAGGAGCCAAGAGATAAACGCATGATCACTGCTAGAGAACAATAGAGTCCTGTATGGTTACATAAGGGTCCACAAGGACACTGCGTGCACGGCGTTATGATTGGCCAAATAGGGAGGCGAGAACGGGTGAACTTCGTGAATAAATACTGCTGTAAGTGCTTGGTGCGGCGCGGCCGCCATTACTCATAAAAGAAGCTTGCCACTCACCTCGTCTGCGGGTCGTTTTTGCGGGCCGAGTGCGACAACTGATGCCGAAACCCGGCATCCCTATCTCCAGACGCAGAACGAGGATCGAGATAAGAGCAATGATAAGGTAAAGAGTGCACCTATTTCTGTCTATTGACAGGGAAGTTCCCTGAAGACGATCGGACGTAAGGGTGTTTATGAAGTTCTTCAGGGACGATAAGAAGTTCCCCGTAGACGATAAGACGTTAGGGTGTTTGTGAAGTTGTACGGGGACGATAAGGTAAAGTTTCCTCGGAATGGGGAACGATCTTTCTCGCTTGGAGGACTCCTTATAAGATGTCCTCAAGACGAACGGTACCCCTTTAAAGGCAAAAACAGCGAGGGCCTTTTTGAAAGAAGTAGAAGAGATTGCCCCCTGGTTTATAGAAGAAGGGCTCCTAAATGTGCCACAATTGGAAAACCTGGGTGAGGACTTAAAACGCTGCCCCCTCTACATCCCCGGGGACTCTAGCTGTGTGGTCCTTGGTGAAGGTATGTTTGCAATCCCCCCGAGGGCCCTTGCAGCGAGCTGTACGACAGGGGGGCAAAGTCCTTGAGCAAATGAAGGAAGAGTCCCGTAAGGGCTCCTCCCGAGATTCTGAATCCGAAAGCAAAAGCTCAGAAGGGATGTCCGAACGCGAGTTACAGGAGCTAGGAAAGATAGAGGCAAATAACAACAAAGGGTCAAAAGGGAATCTCCCGGTCTCCAGACAGACTTGGAGACCGTGAGGCAGCAACTTGAGGAAAAGAAGGCGGAATTGCAAAGGCATTAGGAGAATTAAGAGTGCAGGGAGAAGTAATGGCGCAGCTGAAAACAGGGGCGGAAGCCGCAGTTGTGGCGCAGTCGAAATTAAAAACGGAAGTTACACCGCTTCCGCATTCTAGCCCCATGGCGCCACCCCATGAGTGGCCCCCGCCTTATAGGCCCAGCTGCGCCAAGACGTGCTATTGTTCGGGCTGTACCGCGGAAAATTGGAGAGAGGTCCTTGGCCCAGGAAAAGGCTTTTTTCCAGTGTTAGAAGATCAGAATCAGCAGAGGTGCCACCAGCCACTAGATTTCAAGTTGGTAAAGCAGCATAAGGAGGCAGTCAGCGCCTATGGACCCCAGGCAGCTTTCACTGTCTCCCTTGTGGAGTCGCTGGGAACACTTTACCTCGCTCCTGAGGATTGGGCTAACTTGACCAGAGCGGTATTAAGTGGAGGGCAATATCTAGAATGGAAAATCCAAAATCAGGACAATTGTCAGGACACAGCTCAGAGAAATGCGGCCGCAGGTAACCCACAATGGAGTTTGGAAATGCTGATGGGCACGCGGCCATACCTTGGGGCCCATGTGCAGAGTACATACCCCCCTGCGGTGTATCAACAGGTAGCTACGGCATCCCTCAAGGCTTGGAAGACTTTGAGAGGGGCAAGAGACTTGCAAGGCCAATTATCCAAAGTATTGCAAGGGCCTAACGAGCCCTATGCTGATTTTGTGGACAGGTTGATACAGACCGCAGGTAGAATGTTCGGGGATGTTGATACAGCAATGCCACTTATCAAGCAGTTAGCCTATGAGAATGCCAATAAATGGTGTAGAGAGGCTATCAGACCCTGGAGATCAAAGGACTTATCAGCCTACATCAAAGTCTGTAGAGATATAACGGGGCCTATAATTCAAGGACAGGTTATGGCAGCGGCTTTCGCACAAGCCATGTACGGCCAGGAAGGAGTCCGCCCCAAAGGATGCTTTCAATGTGGCCAGGAAGGACACGTTAAGAGAATTGCCCGCAGCGTGGAACCCAGACTGGAAAAGCGCACCCAAAAGTACCGCCAGAAGGCTTAAGGCCTTGGCGTTGCCCGCGATGTAGGAAGGGAAATCACTGGGCACATGAATGTCGCTCCATGGAGGACACTGAGGGGAACCCGTTGCCTCCTAACAACTGGGGGAATTCAAAAAACGGGAGGAAGGGCCCCACCCCCGGGGCCCGAATCAAATGCACGGGGGTGGCAATGTCCCTACCTACCAAGCCGCGATGGGTTTTCCCACCCTCCGATCAGGGGAGTCAATCCACGCAGGGCCCAGGAGAGCCACAACAGGTTCCGACGGACTTGACGTCTGTGCCACCACCCGAATGGTCCTAACGCCTGAAATGGGAGTGCAGGCCGTGCCATCTGACCTGCATGGAGGGCCTCCAAAAGGAACGGTGGGGCTCCTCCTTGGTAGGAGCTCCTCCACTATGCGGGGACTTCAGGTCCACCTGGGAGTCATTGATCCCGATTTCGAAGGGGAGGTTAAAATTCTGATTTCATCTCCGAGGGGTATTAACATTATAAATCCAGGGGATAGGGTCGCACAGCTCTTAATTTTGCCCAGCGATCACGAAAAATATCCATCCACAGGCCAGGCGAGGAAAGGTGGCCTAGGATCCACAGGATCTTCCCTCGCGTGCCTTACCATGGGCATGAAAGAGAGGCCCATGCTTAAATTAAGGATCAGAGGAAGACCATTCTGGGGGCTCCTAGATACAGGAGCAGACAAAAGTATTATAAATCATCTAGATTGGCCAAAGGCCTGGGCTCTGATTAAGGCTAATCAAATCCTCCGAGGATTAAGGGTAGCTACCAGCCCAGATATTAGTGCCGCATCCTTAGATTGGGAAGATGAGGAGGGTCATAAAGGCATTTTCCAACCGTATGTTTGTGCCACCCCCGATTCTCTGTGGGGACGCGATGTGCTGGAGCAGATGGATATTAGACTTACTACTGAAAAAAACTGTATAGTGGGGCCTCCCAAACCATAATGAGGAACATGGGATATAAGCCTGGCCAGGGCCTTGGAGCCAAGGGCCAGGGAGATCCCGATCCCCCTTCCATGGGAGGTCAGGGTTTTTCCTAGCGGCCACTGAGGCAATTCGAATAACTTGGAAACAACAGGAGCCGCGCTGGGTGCCTCAGTGGCCTTTAACAAAAGACAAGGTACGAGCGGCAAGAGAATTAGTCCAAGAGCAACTCAAAGCAGGACACATTCAAGAATCCATGTCCCCGTGGAATCCTCCCATATTTGTGATAAAAAAGAAATCAGGCAAATGGCGATTGTTACATGACCTCCGACAAATTAATGGTCAAATGCAGGTCATGGGACCCCTTCAGTTGGGGCGCCCAGTCATGACAGCGTTACCCAAAAATTGGCCCTCTATCATAATAGATACCAAAGACTGTTTCTTCTCCATTCCTTTTACACCCTGTGGATTGGAGCGCTTTGCCTTTACTCTGCCATCCATTAATCATGCTGAGCCAGATCAAAGATATGAATGGAGAGTACTCCCTCAAGGGATGGCTAATAGCCCCACCTTATGTCAGTTGTATGTGAGTCGAGCATTGGAACCTTTTCGAAAAGCATTTCCAAACCTACTTTGTTATCACTATATGGATGACATCCTGATCTGTGGGCCAGATGAGAGGTCTCTGCCCTCGGCTCTAACCTTCCTACAGAAGCAATTGGCAGAGTGGGAACTAACTATATCCCCTGAAAAGATCCACGCAGGTAACCTACAGAAATACCTTGGTATGCAGCTCTCTAACGCAACAGTAAAACCTCAATTGGTCCAGATCCGTAGGGATCACCTGCACACATTGAATGACTTCCAGAAACTTCTAGGAGACATTAATTGGATCCGACCATATATAAAAATCACTACAGCACAATTGAAACCCTTATTTGATATCCTGCCTGGAGATTCTAAATTAGACTCCCCAAGAACTCTTACCCCAGCTGCCATTAGATCATTACAGTTGGTTGAAAGCAGACTAGCCTTAACTGCAGCAGATAGATGTGACCTGGAAAAGCCTATATATGCCGTAGTTATCCCATCCCCTGGATCACCCACAGGAGCACTATGGCAGGGAGGACCCCTGTTATGGATTTACCTGCCCCATAATCTTAGCCGTGTCATCACCCCGTATGCTACAGCTGTAGCTATGATAGCAAGCAAAATATTCAAAGCTAGCATACAGGTCCTCGGGAGACTGCCCGATGCGTGTATAGTCCCTTATGACAAAACCCAAGTGAACATTCTAACACATGAAAATGATGATTGGGCCATTTTGACGATCGCTTATCCTGTCACATTTGATAATCATTATCCCTCACACCCCCTAATTGGATTTTACAAAAATACACCCCTCATATGGCCTAAATCCTGCCGATTAGAGCCATTGGTTGATGCCCTCATGGTGTTTACAGATGGTAGCAAATCTGGAACTGGTGCCTACGTGGTGGAAGGAGAGGTAATTCCGGTTGTTGTGCCATCAACCTCAGCTCAAAGAACTGAATTGTTGGTAATTATGTGTGTTTTACAAAGGTTTCAAAATCAGCCTATCAATATTATTTCAGACAGTAAATATGCAGTTGTAGCTACCAGATCTGTTGAGACTGCCATTATCTCAGCCAGTCAATCAGAAATTTCCTCCCTGCTGATTGAATTGCAAGACCTCATTCTCTCTCGTCGTGCCCCTTTTTATATCGGACATCTCAGAGCACACTCAGACCTCCCAGGGCCTATGGCTAAGAGAAACCGAATAGCTGACACGGCCGCACGCTTTCATGTCTGTAGCGCCTTGGAAGACGCGAGAACCTATCATAAAAGGTGGCATGTCAATGCACAAACTTTAAAGATGCGTTTTAACATCTCAAGAGCTGATGCACGAGACATCGTGAAGTCTTGTGGTAATTGTGTAAACACATTTGCCTATGCCCTCCCTAGGGGTAAATCCCAAAGGGCTCTTACCTAACCACCTATGGCAAATGGATGTAACACATGTTCCTTCCTTCAGACAACAAAGATACGACCATTTAAGTGTAGACACTTGCTCGGGGATTGTTAGCGCGACCCCCTTGCGAGGGAAAAAAATGTCAAAAATGTGATGTCCCATTGCCGATGCAGCTTTGCCTGCTGGGGAGTGCCAAAGCACTTGAAAACAGACAATGCCCCTGCTTACACTTCTGCAGGCTTTCGCAGCTTCATGGCCTGCTACAATATCCAGCATGTTACAGGCATACCATATAATCCTCGAGGCCAGGGCATTGTGGAACGCGCGCACCTGACCTTTAAAACTACCTTGCAAAAAATACTAAAAGGGGGAATTGGAGAGGAGTATCATACACCCAATGACCTCACCAATCTGGTCACCTTTATTTTAAATTTTCTCACGGTTGACAAGGACGGCACTTCGGCCGCGGAACGTCATTGGGGCCAACAGAAAATGCAGCAGTCAATGGTGAAATGGAAAGATGTCCTTACTGGCTGATGGAAGGGACCTGACCCGGTGCTTCGGTGGCACCGAGGTTCCCTTTGTGTTTTCCCACAGGATGCGCCTGCTCCACTCTGGGTGCCGGAACGCCTCACCAGGCTGGTGGCCGTGGAACCTGTGGAGGATGCAGGTGATGATGATGATAGCGACGACGACTGTCCTGCAGCCTGTTCCCATGAAGGCGGAGCCAGTTCAACTGTGGCCCGAGACAAGAGACTGCCCAGCTTCAGGCCCTTCTTCAAATGGCTCAGCATAGAGTGCATTCTTCTCACCCGAACTCATGTTTGCTACTGACGCTTATTTTTATGCAACAGGTGTTGGCCCCAGGGCTCATTATATTGGGCATACATCCCCGATCCACCCCTGTTACAGCCCGTGGGTTGGGATGTGAGTTCTATTCCTGTATATGTTAATGATACTGTCTTGCTAGGCCCTCCCTTTTCTGTTCATCTCCGGCCGGCCACAGCAGGCTGCCATAACTTACAAGGGCTATTCTGATGTATATCCCATATGCTTTGCGATGAAGCGCACAATACCACGCTGTTTAAGTGTTTCCCCGCGATCTGGTTATAGTGGTGTGAGTATAGCTGGCCTTGACACTACCTATAGCACCATAGTGACTTCTGGTATAGCCCCACGGGATATTCCACTTTGTGCAGCTAACTTAAGTATAGCTAAGGGGATTGGAGTACCCTGGAGGCTCTGCCTAGGACAAAAAGCTACTAAGTACTCACTAGAGGATAGATTTGAGCTTTGGGATTGGGGGCCTATAATATCTTCCGGATGTCCTGAATGCCGTCCGAAAATACCCCCAATTCTCTCTCTCTCAACGTGGCTATCCGGTGCAAACTGAGATTTGGAAACTTATTGCCGCCTTTGGAGGCGCCACACTCCTTGTCCCGCAAACCAGTAACGCTAAGACCATATTTGGATATGAGAATATTGGACAGATACTCAGATACCCCCAAGCCTGCGTGCCCCATCCATTCATGCTAGTTGTAGGAAACCTTACAGTAAAAAAGGAAAATGCCACTTATCATTTCTCTTGTTATGACTGTACCCTAATCAATTGTATTCAAGGAGTGCTGCCAGGCGATGGATTATTAGTGGTAAAACAGCCCCCATTTGTTATGATCCCAGTTAATATCTCCAAACCATGGTATTCTAACCCCGGCTTAGAGTTGTGGGAGCATGTACAGGCTGCCCTAAGCCGACCACGACGAGAGCTAGGATTGTTGTTACTCGGGATAGTCTCCTTAATCACCCTAATTGCAACAGCTACCACAGCGTCTGTGTCCCTTGCACAGGCTGTGCATACTGCTGATACTGTGGATCAGCTCGCACATAACACTTCTGCCGTGCTGGGAATTCAGAAAGATATAGATAAAAGGATTGAAACCCGGTTAAATGCACTATATGATACTGTTAGATTTCTAGGGGAGGAAATTCAGAGCTTAAAATTGCGCACCAGGATCCGGTGTCATAGCGATTATCACTGGATTTGCGTAACCTCTAAAAAATATAATGCCTCTGAGACTTCGTGGGACCGAGTACAACGCCATCTCGTGGGGGTATGGTCTAACTCTAATCTATCCCTTGATCTGTTGCAATTACATCTAGAAATATTAGATATTGAAGAAGCTCCTCATGCCAAGTTAACTGTTGCTCAGCTTGCTGAAAACTTTGTAAGCTCCTTGATTTCTCACTTTCCTTCCCTGACGCATGCATGGTATGTTGTAGGAACAATTATAGGAGTGCTAGTGGTAATTGTTCTTTTCATGTGCCTCTTGCCTTGTGCGGTTAAAAATTATACTAGCAGAAGTTTGTAAGTTAAGATCCATCATACGTAACCATCAACTAATCAACCGCTGTGGGCTCAGAATGTCACCTTGAACGCCACCCAGGTATCTCTTGGCTCCGTCAGCGATTTGGTTAGTATGTTATAACAATCAGTCTCATTCCTCAAAAACTGGGCAGGCATAGGAGCCCTGATTATGATGATGATTCTGGCTCAAGTGCTCCTTCTACAATGCATCGCGCGACAACAACGGCTACAGCAACGGGCTTTGGTCTAAGCCATGATGGCTCTGGAGGCTGGCACCTACCCCCCCCCAAATATGTCTTAGTATGCTGGGTCGGTAGCCAAAGACGGGTAAGACTGATCCCTCACCATAGCAACTTAAGACAGGGGCTCCTCGGCCAGGGGGAGTACCCGATGACGGGTAAGCATGTGTGCTGAGGATTGGCAACCTAAGACAGGCACAATCCCTGCCTTATAAACAATAAAAAAGGGGGAGCTGTGGAGATCCATCCAGCAGATGCAAGGAGTCACACAGACAGAAGTGCCTGAAGATTGAGGAACTGAGAATGATTGGTTTAGGAGGATGTGGGTGCGCTCGTGGCTGACGCACACAGCACCAGGAGCCAAGAGATAAACGCATGATCACCGCTAGAGAACAATAGAGTCCTGTATGGTTACATAAGGGTCCACAAGGACACTGCGTGCACGGCGTTATGATTGGCCAAATAGGGAGGCGAGAACGGGGTGAACTTCGTGAATAAATACTGCTGTAAGTGCTTGGTGCGGCGCAGCCGCCATTACTCATAAAAGAAGCTTGCCACTCACCTCGTCTGCGGGTCGTTTTTGCGGGCCGAGAGCGACAGGGTCCGATGTGCTCAGTGTGCGGCCAGCTGTCTGGGTGGGGCCAGGAGGTGGAGGCACAGGCTGTGTCAGAAAGGGCATGAGTGCCCAGGTCAGCATATATATTTGGGGTACAGCCGAATATCGTGCAGGTTGATCCTCATTTGGGGTTTCTGGATAGCCCCAGAGGGCAATGTTTTTCTTCTGGAGGGCAGGCCGAGTGCTGCATTGTAGTTCTGGATTGCCAAACTAGAGGGATTTTGGGCCAGTAGTCTGAGGACGGAAGTCTGAGAACCCAAGCTAGGCCTAGGTTTCTGGGTGAGGATATGGCAGGCACAATCTACAGACCTGAATGGAGATCTCGTGCATCGGAAGTCAGGGCGACGATCAGATGATCGCTCAGGTTGGACAGTCTGTCCCTGATGGACCCTTCTTGAAGGGGGGGTGGATCACGAGGCCATGGTGGTTTTCCCACGATGGGAGTTGTGAGAAGCTCCTTACTGCAAAGATTCTTCTACAGGACAATTGAGACCTGTTTGTTGGCTCCAGGTCAACGATTCCGAGCAGGGTTCTAAGGATGGATGACTGGGTAGCCCACCTCGCATTCCAATTGTCTCCAAGCAACAAGACAGGTTAGATCTGCTGGATCTGGGGGAGCAACCGAGGAGGCTGAGTTGAAATGGACTCTCCCGTGGATGTGTCCTAATATGATGTTGAGTCTATGGAGACCATGGAATGAAGCGGTGGCACTGGGGCCCTGAAGGGTTCTCCTAAAGAGAGACTTTCACACAGCTCCATCGTGCAAATTTCCCATGTGTAAATGAGATTTGTTCTGATGGGTGAGTCAGGAAACAGCCATATGCTGTTATTGAAATCGAGGCCTCTGAGGAGAGATGCCAGGAAAACAAAGCAATGGATCCGATAGGTGCCTAGGGTCCTGTTCGTTCCTTTTTACCTCTGGGGACATCAGTCTACGAGGCTGAGTGCAGGTAGGTGCTCAGATGGGCCCAGATTGCCCCTGTTTGTCCTGGGAAGCCAAAAAATTGGGATGGCCTCAGGGACTTTGGAGGTTTATCCTATTAGTAGGGTTGTGGCCATTGGAATGGGCACATACAATTCCCTTGGAGAGGGCAAGCACAGTCGTCAGGTTTGGCTCCAGGGGCCTGAGCCTGTAGGGTGTGTAGGCCAGGGATGTTTGGACAGTTGTCTGAAAACACAAACTCGGATTATGGTCGGGTCATAGGTATTGCAGGACGGATCTACAGACCATGAAGAGAACTCTTCAGTATATGAAAAAAGGGCGAGTGAGAGGCTCTTAATCAAGTTTTTGTCTCTGGATATCGTGTCACTCATGGTCGTGAAATTTCTGGGTCACTTCATGGGAAATGGACGAGTCTTACTCTCTGAGGGTTTAGCCGCGTCCAAAGAGTTAGGGGTCATTCTGTGGGATGGAAGAAGTCCGTTGCTCTGTTGTTGTTGGTTTGTTCGTTTTGTTTTTCAACCTCAGGTGTCCCACCAAATGAGGGATTCCAGAGTAGAGCCCTGGGGAGGGGTGACTGGACAACCAGAAATCTGGTTAAAAATTGGGGCCTAGGGACATGTCAAGCCCATTAGGACATCTAATGGTCCAGCCACTGAGAGGACGTACTAGAGGACAGGACTCACGCTGAGGGTCACAATGCGTGTTTTATGCCCTCGTCGCACTCAAGAATGGGCGGGGCCTCAGGGTGAATGCTGGTTTCTCCTACACTGAACGTTGGACAACATGCCAACCACAAGGTTTCTTGCCATGGGTAAGGAAGTGTTCTGATTTCTGCTTCACAGTGCCCCATGGGCAGTGATTGAAGATAAGGGCCTCGGTTCTGAAGCCTGAAAACTGAGGTAGGGAAGAGATGATGACCTAAGGCCATGGCGGGTCTGATGTGCTCTGTGTGCGGTCAGCTGTCTGGGTGTTGGTCACGAGGTCCGGGCTCAGGTTGACAGACAGTGCATTAGTGCCCAGGTTAGATTATATATTTTGGGTGCATTCGAGTGCCGTATAAATTCTTATCTGAAGAACTCTTCAGGATATGAAGAATGAGCGATTCTGAGGCGCGTGCTCAGGCTTTTGTCTCTGGATTTTGTATCAGCGATGGCTGTGGAATATTGGGGAGGCCTCATGGGCCATGGACGAATCTTGGTCTCTGTGGACTTGGCCCGATCCCAATTGTTTTTTTCGTCAATCTGTGGGATGGAAGGACTCCTTTCAGGTTTGTTACCTCAGGTGTCCCACCAAAAGAGGAATTCCAAAGCAGAGCCCTGGGGAAGAGCGAAGGGACAACCCGAACTATGTTTAAAAATTGGGGCCTAGGGGCATGGCAAGCCCAGTATGCTGTCTCTCCATCCAGACACTGAGAGGCCTTACCTGAGGACTGGGCTCAGGCTGAGGGTCACAATGTGTGTTTGTGACCAATGTGGCCCGCAAGCATGGGCGGAGTCACATGTGCCACACTGGTTTCAACTACACTTAACCTTGGACAACATGCCAAACACAAGGTTTCTTGCCATGGGGAAAGAGTTCTGATTTCTGCATCATTTTCAAACCCGGGCCGTGATTGGAGATAAGGTCTAGGTTCTGAAGCCTGAAATCCGAGGTTGAGAAGATGATGACGACCTAAGCCATGGCGGTTCTGATGTGCTCAGTGTGCGGCCCTCTGTCTGGGTGGGTCCAGGATGTCCAGGATCAGGCTGTGTCAGAAAGGGCATTAGTGACTATGTCAGCCTATATATTTGGGGTACAGCCGAATGGTGTGCTCTGTTGATGCTCATTTGGGGTTTCTGGGTAGCCACAGAGGGCAATGTTTTTCTTCTGGAGGGCAGGCAGAGTGCTGCAATGTAGTCCTGGATTGCCAAACTGGAGGGCTTGTGTGCCATTAGTCTGAGGACCGAAGTCTGAGAACCCAAGCTAGACCTCGGTTTCTAGGTGAGGATATGGCAGGCACAATCTTCAGACCTGAATCGAGATCTCGTGCATCTGAAGTCAGGGCGAGGATCAGAGGATCGCTGAGTTTGTACATTCTGTCCCTGATGGCCCCTTCTTGAAAGGTGGGTGGATCACGAGGCCATGGGGGATTTCCCATGATGGGAGTTGTGAGAAGCTCCCAACTGCAAAGATTCTTCTGCAGGACAATTGAAACCTGTTGGTTGGCTCCAGGACAATGATTCCGAGCAGGGTTCTAAGTATGGATGGCTGGGTAGCCCACCTCGCAATCCAATTGTCTCCAAGCAACAAGACATTTTAGATCTGCTGGATCTGGGGGAGCAAACCGAGGAGTCTGAGTTGAAATGGACTCTCCCGTGGATGTGTCCTAATATGATTTTGTGTCTATGGAGACCTTGGAATGAAGCGGTGGCACTGGGGCCCTGAAGGGTTCTCCTAAAGAGAGGATTTCACACAGCTCCCTCGTGCAAGTTTCCCGTGTGTAGATGAGATTTGTTCTGAGGGTGAATCAAGAAAAAGCCATATGCTGTTATTGAAATCCCGGCCTCTGAGGAGAGATGCCTGGAAAACAAAGCAATGGATCCGATAGGTGTCTAGGGGCATGTTCGTTCCTTTTTACCTCTGGGGACATCAGTCTACGGGTCTGAGTGCCGGTAGGTGCTCAGATGGGCCCAGATTGCCCCTGTTTGTCCTGGGACACCACAAATATTGGGATGGCCTCAGGGACCTTGGAGGTTTATCCTCTTAGTATGGTTGTGGCCATTGGAATGGGCACATACAATTCCCTGGATAGGGCAAGCACAGTCGTCAGGTTTGGCTTCAGGGGCCTGAGCCTGTAGGGTGTGTAGGCGAGGGCTGTTTGGACAGTTGTCTGAAAACACAAACTCGGCTTATCTTTCGGGTCATAGGTATGGCAGGACTGATCTACAGACCATGAGGAGAAACTCTTCGGGATTGAAAAAAAGGGCGAGTGTGAGGCTCTTGCTCAACTTTTTGTCTCTGGATTAGTGTCACTCACGGTCGTGAAATTTCCAGGTGACTTCATGGGAAATGGACGAGTCTTACTCTCTGGGGGTTTGGCCCCGTCCAAAGAGTTTGGGGGACATTCTGTGGGATGGAAGAAGTCCGTTGTTGTTGTTGTTGATTTGTTTTGTTTTTTGTTTTTCAACCTCAGGTGTCCCACCAAATGAGGGATTCCAGAGTAGGGCCCTGGGTAGGGGCGACTTAGACCACCAGAAATCTGGTTAAAAATTGGGGCCTAGGGACATGTCACGCCCAATATGACATCTAATGGTTCAGCCACTGAGAGGACGTACTAGAGGACAGGACTCATGCTGAGGGTCACAATGCGTGTTTATGCCCTCGTCGCACTCAAGAATAGCCGAGGCCTCAGGGTGAATGCTGGTTTCTCCTACACTGAACGTTGGACAACATGCCAAGCACAAGGTTTCTTGCCATGGGTAAGGAGAGTTCTTATTTCTGCATCACAGTCACCCCTGGGCAGTGATTGGAGATAAGGTCTAGGTTCTGAAGCCTGAAAACTGAGGTAGGGAAGAGATGATGACCTAAGGCCATGGCGGGTCTGATGTGCTCAGTGTGCGGTCAGCTGTCTGGGTGTTGGTCACGAGGTCCGGGCTCAGGTTGTCAGACAGTGCATTAGTGCCCAGGTTAGACTATATATTTTGGGTGCCTTCGAGTGCCGTATAGGTTCTTATCTGAGAACTCTTCAGGATATGAAGAATGAGCCAGTCTGAGGCGCGTCCTCAGGCTTTTGTCTCTGGATTTTGTATCAGCGATGGCCGTGGAATGTTGGGGAGGCCTCATGGGCCATGGACGCATCTTGCTCTCTGTGTATTTGGCCCGATCCCAATTGTTTTTCGTCAATCTGTGGGATGGGAGGACTCCTTTCAGGTTTGTTACCTCAGGTGTCCCACCAAAAGAGGAATTCCAAAGCAGAGCCCTGGGGAAGAGTGAAGGGACAACCCGATCTATGGTTAAAAATTGGGGTCTAGGGGCATGGCAATCCCAATACGCTGTCTCTCCCTCCAGCTACTGAGAGGCCTTACCTGAGGACTGGGCTCAGGCTGAGGGTCACAATGTGTGTTTGTGACCAATGTGGCCCGCAAGCATGGGCGCGGCCTCATATCCACACTGGTTTCAAATACATTGAACCTTGGACAACATGCCAACCACAAGGTTTCTTGCCATGGGGAAAGAGTTCTGATTTCTGCATCATTTTCAAACCCGGGCCGTGATTGGAGATAAGGTCTAGGTTCTGACGCCTGAAAACTGAGTTTGAGAAGAGATGACGACCTAAGGCCATGGCGGGTCCGATGTGCTCAGTGTGGGGCCAGCTGTCTGGGTGGGCCCAGGAGTTCCAGGCTCTGGCTGTGTCAGAAAGGGCATTAGTGCCCAGGTCAGCCTATATATTTGGGGTACAGCGAATGGCGTGTAGGATTATCCTCATTTGGGGTTTCTAGGTAGCCCCAGAGGGCAATATTTTACTTCTGGAGGGCAGGCAGAGTGCTGCATTGTAGTTCTGGATTGCCAAACTGGAGGGCTTGTGGGCCAGTAGTCTGAGGACGGATGATTGAGAACCCAAGCTAGGCCTAGGTTTTTGGGTAGGGATATGGCATGCACAATCTACAGACTGAATCGAGATCTCTTGCATCTGAAGTCAGGGCGAGGATCAGACGATCGCTCAGGTTGGACATTCATCCCTGATGGCCTCTTCTTGACGGTCGGGTAGATCACGAGGCCTTGGGGGTTTTCCCACTATGGGAGTTGTGAGAAGCTCCCAACTGCAAAGATTCATCTGCAGGACAATTGAGACCTGTTGGTTGTCTCCAGGACAAGGATTCCGAGCAGTGTTCTAAGGATGGATGGCTGGGTAGCCCACCTCGCATTCCAATTGTCTCCACGCAAAAAGACAGGTTAGATCTGCTGGATCTGGGGGAGCATCCGAGGAGCTGAGTTGAAATGGACTCTCCCTTGGATGTGTCCTAATATGGTTTTGCGTCTATGGAGACCTTGGAATGAAGCGGTGGTACTGGGGCCCTGACGGGTTCTCCTAAAGAGAGGTTTTCACATAGCTGCATCGTGCAAGTTTCCCATGTGTAGATGAGATTTTTCTGATTGGTGAGTCAAGAAACAGCCATATGCTGTTATTGAAATCCAGGCCTCTGAGGAGAGATGCCGGGAAGCCAAACCAATGGATCCGATAGATGCCTAGAAGCCTGTTCGTACCTTTTTACCTCTGGGGACATCAGTCTACCGGTCTGAGTGCCGGTAGGTGCTCAGATGGTCCACATTGCCCCTGTTAGTCCTAGGAAGCCACAAATATTGGGATGGCCTCAGGGACTTTGGAGGTTTATCCTCTTAGTAGGGTTGTGGCCATTGGAATGGGCACATACAATTCCCTTGGAGAGGGCAAGCACCGTCGTCAGGTTTGGCTCCAGGGGCCTGAGCCTGTAGGATGTGTAGGCCAGGGCTGTTTCGACAGTTGTCTGAAAACACAAACTCGGCTTATGTTTCGGGTCATAGGTATGGCAGGACTGATCTACAGACCATGAGGAGAACTCTTCGGGATATGAAAAAAGGGCGAGTGTGAGGCTCTTGCTCAAGTTTTTGTCTCTGCATATCGTGTCACTCATGGTCGTGAAATTTCCGGGTGACTTCATGGGAAATGGACGAGTCTTACTCTCTGGGGGTTTGGCCCCGTCCAAAGAGTTTGGGGTCATTCTGTGGGATGGAAGAAGTCCGTTGTTCTGTTGTTGTTGATTTGTTTTGTTTTGTTTTCAACTTCAGGTGTCCCACCAAATGAGGGATTCCAGAGTAGAGGCCTGGGGAGGGGCGACTGGATAACCAGAAATCTGGTTAAAAATTGGGGCCTAGGTACATGTCAATCCCATTATGAAATCTAATGGTCCAGCCACTGAGAGGACGTAGGCCTCATGGGCCATGGACGAATCTTGTTCTCTGTGGATTTGGCCCGATCCCAATTCTTTTTTTCATCAATCTGTGGGATGGGAGGACTCCTTTCAGGTTTGTTACCTCAGGTGTCCCCCCAAAAGAGGAATTCCAAAGCAGAGCCCTGGGGAAGAGTGAACACAACCCGAACTATGGTTAAAAATTGGGGCCTAGGGGCATGGCAAGCCCAATATGCTGTCTCTCCATCCAGCCACTGAGAGGCCTTACCTGAGGACTGGGCTCAGGCTGAGGGTCACAATGTGGGTTTGTGACCAATGTGGCCCGCAAGTAGGGGCGGGGCCTCATGGGCCACACTGGTTTCAACTACACTGAACCTTGGACAACAGCCAACCACAGGTTTCTTGCCATGGGGAAAGAGTTCTGATTTCTGCATCATTTTCTAACCCGGGCCGTGATTGGAGATAAGGTCTAGGTTCTGATGCTTGAAATCCGAGGTTGAGAAGAGATGACGACCTAAGGCCACGTGCAGGTTGATCCTCATTTGGGGTTTTTGGCTAGCCCCAGAAGGCAATGTATTTCTTCTGGAGGGCCGGCAGAGTGCTGCATTGTAGTTCTCGTTTGCCAAACTGGAGGGCTTGTGGGTCAGTAGTCTGAGGACAGAAGTCTGAGAACCCAAGCTAGGCCTAGGATACTGTTTGAGGATATGGCAGGCAAAATCCCCAGACCTGAATCGAGATCTCGTGCATCTGATGTCAGGGCGAGGATCAGACGATCACTCAGGTTGGACATTCTGTCCCTGATGGCCCCTTCTTGAAGGGGGGGTGGATCACGAGGCCATGGGGGTTTTCCCACGATGGGAGTTGTGAGAACCTCCCAATTGAAAAGTCTTCTGCAGGACAATTGAGACCTGTTGGTTGGCTCCAGGAAAATGATTCCGAGCAGGGTTCTAAGAATGGATGGCTGGATAGCCCACCTCGCATTCCAATTGACTCCACGTAACAAGGCAGGTTAGATCTGCTGGATCTGGGGGAGCAACCGAGGAGGTTCAGTTCAAATGGACTCTCCCGTGGATGTGTCCTAATATGATTTTGCGTGTATTGAGACCTTGGAATGAAGCGGTGGCACTGGGGCCCTGAAGGGTTCTCCTAAAGAGAGGCTTTCACACAGCTCCATCGTGCAAGTTTCCCATGTGTAGATGAGATTTGTTCTTATGGGTGAGTCAAGAAACAGCCATATGCTGTTATTGAAATCCAGGCCTCTGAGGAGAGATGCCTGGAAACCCAACAATGGATCCGATAGGTGCCTAGGTGCCTGTTGATTCCTTTTTACCTCTGGGGACATCATTCTATATGTCTGAGTGCAGGTAGGTGCTCAGATGGGCCCAGATTGCCCCTGTTTGTGTCCTGGGAAGCCACAAATATTGGGATGGCTTCAGGGACTATGGAGGTTTATCCTCTTAGTAGGGTTGTGGCCATTGGAATGGGCACATACAATTCCCTTGGAGAGGGCCAAGGACAGTCGTCAGGTTTGGCTCCAGGCGCCTGAGCCTGTAGGGTGTGTAGGCCAGGGCTGTTTGGACAGTTGTCTGAAATCCCAAACTCGGCTTATGTTTCGGGTCATAGGTATGGCAGGACTGATCTATAGACCATGAGGAGAACTCTTCGGGATATGAAAAAAGGGCGAGGGTGAGGCTCTTGTTCAAGTTTTTGTCTCTGGATAACGTGTCACTCTTGGTCGTGAAATTTCCGGGTGACTTCATGGGAAATGGACGAGTCTTACTCTCTGGGGGTTTGGCCCCGTCCAAAACGTTTGGGGTCATTCTTTGGGATGGAAGAAGTCCGTTGTTCTGTTGTTGTTGATTTGTTTTGTTTTGTTTTTCAACCTCAGGTGTCCCACCAAATGGGGGATTCCAGAGTAGAGACCTGGGGCGGGGCGAGCATACAAACAGAAATCTGGTTAAAAATTGGGGGCAAAGGACATGTCAAGCCCATTATGACATCTAATGGTCCACCCACTGAGAGACGACGTACTAGAGGACAGTACTCATGCTGAGGGTCACAATGCATGTTTATGCCCTCATTTCACTCAAGAATGGGCGGGGCCCTCAGGGTGAATGCTGGTTTCTCCTACACTGAACGTTGGACAACATGCCAACCACAAGGTTTCTTGCCATGGGTAAGGAAGAGTTCTGATTTCTGCATCACAGTCACCCCTGGGCAGTGATTGGAGATAAGGTCTCGGTTCTGAAGCCTGAAAACAGGTAGGGAAGAGATGATGACCTAAGGCCATGGCGGGGCTGATGTGCTCAGTGTGTGGTCAGCTGTCTGGGTGTTGGTCACGAGGTCCGAGCTCTTGTTGTTAGACAGTATATTAGTGCCCAGGTTAGAGTATAATTTTGGGTGCATTCGAGTGCCGTGTAGGTTTTTCAGGATATGAAGAATGAGCGAGTCTGAGGCGCGTGCTCAGGCTTTTGTCTCTGGATTTTGTATCAGCGATATCCGTGGAAAGTTGGGGAGGCCTCATGGGCCATGGACGAATCTTGCTCTCTGTGGATTTGGCCCGATCCCAAATAGTTTTTCGTCACTCTGTGGGACGGGAGGACTCCTTTCAGGTTTGTTATCTCAGGTGTCCCACCAAAAGAGGAATTCTAAAGCAGAGCTCTGGGGAAAAGTGAAGGGAGAACCCGAACTATGGTTAAAATTTGGCATGGCAAGCCCAATATGGTGTCTCTCCATCCAGCCACTGAGAGGCCTTACCTGAGGACTGGGCTGAGTCTGAGGGTCACAATGTGTGTTTGTGACCAATGTGGCCCGCAAGCATGGGCGGGGCCTCATGGCCAATGTGGCCCGCAAGCATGGGCGGAGCCTCATGGGCCACACTTCTTGCAACTACACTGAACCTTGGACAACATGCCAACCACAAGGTTTCTTGCCATGGGGAAAGAGTTTTGATTTCTGCATCATTTTCGAACCCGGGCCGTGATTGGAGATAAGGTCTAGGTTCTGAAGCCTGAAAACCGAGGTTGAGAAGAGATGACGACCTAAGGCCATGGCGGGTCAGATGTGCTCAGTGTGAGGCCAGCTGTCTGGGTGGGGCCAGGAGTTCCAGGCTCAGGCTGTCTCAGAAAGGGCATTAGTGCCCAGGTCAGCCAATATATTTGGGGTACAGCCGAATGGCGTGCAGGTTGATCCTCATTTGAGGTTTCTGGGTAGCCCCAGAGGTCAATGTTTTTCTTCTGGAGGGCAAGCAGAGTGCTGCATTGTAGTTCTGGATTGCCAAACTGGAGGGCTTTTGGGCCAGTATTCTGAGGACGGAAGTCTGAGAACCCAGGCTAGGCCAAAGTTTCTGGGTGAGGATATGGTAGGCACAATCTATAGACAGACCTGAATCGAGATCTCGTGCATCTGAAGTCAGGGCGACGATCAGACGATCGCCCAGGTCGGACATTCTGTCCCTGATGGCCCCTTCTTGAAGTGGGTTGGATCACGAGGCCATGGGGGTTTTCCCACGATGGGAGTTCTGAGAAGCTCCCAACTGCAATGATTCTTCTGCAGGACAATTGAGACCTGTTGGTTGGCTCCAGGACAACGATTCCAAGCAGGGTTCTAAGGATGGATGGCTGGGTAGCCCACCTCGCATTCCAATTGTCGCACTCAAGGATGGGCGGGGCCTCAGGATGAATGCTGGTTTCTCCTACACTGAACGTTGGACAACATGCCAACCACAAGACTCACTTGTCCTGCAGAATAATCTTTGCGTTTGGGAGCTTCTCACAACTCCCATCTAGGGAAAACTCCCATGGACCCGTGATCGACCACCCCTTCAAGAAGGGGCCATCAGGGACAGAATGTCAAACCTGAGCGATCGTGTGATCCTCGCCCTGACTTCAGATGCACGAGATCTCGAATCAGGTCTCACCCAGAAAACTAGACTTAGCTTGGGTTCTCTGACTTCCGTACTCAGACTACTGGCCCACAAGCCCTCCAGTTTGGCAATCCAGAACTACAATGCAGCACTCTGCCTGCCCTCCAGAAGAAAAACTTTGCCCTCTGGGGCTACCCAGAATCCCCCAATGAGGATCAACCGGCACGCCATTCGGCTGTAACCCAAATATATAGGCTGACCTGGGCACTAATGCCCTTTCTGACACAGCCTGAGCCTGGACATTCTGGCCCCACCCAGACAGCTGGCCGCACACTGAGCACATCGGATCCGCCATGGCCTTAGGTGGTCATCTCTTCTCAATCTCGGTTTTCAGGCTTCTGAACCTAGACCTTATCTCCAATCCTGGCCCGGGTTTGAAAATGATGTAGAAATCAGAACTCTTTCCCCATGGCAAGAAACCTTGTGGTTGGCATGTTGTGCAAGGTTCAGTGTACTTGAAACCAATGTGATATGAGGCCACGCCCATGCTTGTGGGCCACATTGGTCACAAAAACACACATTGTGACCCTCAGCCTGAGCCCAGTCCTCAGGTAAGGCCTCTCAGTGGCTGGATGGAGAGACAGCATATTGGGCTTGCCATGCCACTAGACCCCAATTTTTAACCATAGTTCGGGATATCCCTTCAGTCTTCCCTAGGGCTCTGCTTTGGAATTCTTCTTTTGGTGGGACACCTGAGGTAACAAACCTGAAAGGAGTCCTCCAATCCCACAGATTTACGAAAAAACAATTGGGATCGGGCCAAATCCACAGAGAGCAAGATTCGTCCATGGCCCATGACGCCTCCCCAACATTCCACGGCCATCGCTGATACAAAAATCCAGAGACAAAAGCCTGAGCATGCGCCTCAGACTCGGTCATTCTTCATATCCTGAAGAGTTCTTCAGATAAGAACCTACACGGCACTCGAATGCACCCAAAAACATATAGTCTAACCTGGGCACTAATGCACTGTCTGACAACCTGAGCCCGGACCTCGTGACCAACACCCAGACAGCTGACCGCACACTGAGCATATCAGAACCGCCATGGCCTTAGGTCATCATCTTTTCCCTATCTCAGTTTTCAGGCTTCAGAAACAAAATTTTTCACCAATTACAGCCCAGGGGTGACTGTGATGCAGAAACCAGAACTCTTCCTTACGCATGGCAAGAAACCTTGTGGTTGGTATGTTGTCCAACGTTCAGTGAAGGAGAAACCAGCATTCACCCTTAAGCCCCGCCCATTCTTGAGTGCGACAAGGGCATAAACACGCATTGTGATCCCCAGCGTGAGTCCTGTCCTCTAGTACGTCCTCTCAGTGGCTGGACCATTAGATGTCATAATGGGCTTGACATGTCCCTAGGCCCCAATTTTTAACCAGATTTCTGGTTGTCCAGTCGCCCCTCCCCAGGGCTCTAATCTGGAATCCCTCAAATTGTGGGACACCTGAGGTTGAAAAAAAAAAACAAAACAAATCAACAGCAACAGAAAACGGACTTCTTCCCTCCCACAGAATGACCCCAAACTCTTTGGACGGGACCAAACCCCCAGAGAGTAAGACTCGTCCATTTCCCATGAAGTCACCCGGAAATTTCACGACCATGAGTGACACGATATCCAGAGGTAAAAACTTGAGCAAGAACCTCACACTCGCCCTTTTTTCATATCCCGAAGAGTTCTCCTCATGGTCTGTAGATCAGTCCTGCCATACCTATGACCCGAAACATAAGCCGTGTTTGTGTTTTCAGACAACTGTCCAAACAGCCCTGGCCTACACACCCTATAGGCTCAGGCCCCTGGAGTCAAACCTGACGACTGTGCTAGCCCTCTCCAAGGGAATTGTATGTGCCCATTCCAATGGCCACAACCGTACTAATAGGATAAACCTCCAAATCCCTGAGGCTATCCCAATATTTGTGAATTCCCAGGAAAAACAGGGGCAATCAGGGCCAATTGGAGCACCTACCGGCACTCAGAACCGTAGACTGATGTCCCCAGAGGTAAAAAGGAACGAACAGGCCCCTAGGCACCTATCGGTTCCATTGATTTGGATTCCAGGCATCTCTCCTCAGAGGCCTGGATTTCAATAACAGCATATGGCTGTTTCTAGACTCACCCATCAAAGCAAATCTCATCTACACATGGGAAACTTGCACGATGGAGCTGTGTGAAAGCCTCTCTTTAGGAGAACCCTTCAGGGCCCCAGTGCCACCGCTTCATTCCAAGGTCTCCATAGACACAAAATCATATTAGGACAAATCCACGGGAGAGTCCATTTCAACTCAGCCTCCTCGGTTGCTCCCACAGATCCAGCAGATCTAACCTGTCTTGTTGCTTGGAGACAATTGGAATGCCAGGTGGGCTACCCAGCCATCCATCCTTAGAACACTGCTCGGAAACGTTGTCCTGGATCCAACCGCAAGGACTCAACTGTCCTGCAGAAGAATCTTTGCAGTAGGGCCATCAGGGACAGAATCCAACCTGAGCGATTGTCTGATCGTCGCCCTGACTTCAGATGCTCGAGATCTCGATTCAGTTCTATAGATTGTGCCTGCCGTATCCTCACCCAGAAACCTAGGCCAAGCTTGGGTTCTCAGACTAACGTCCTCAGACTACTGGCCCACAAGCTCTCCAGTTGGCAATCCAGAACTACAATGCAGCACTCGCCCGGCCCTCTAGAAGAAAAACATTGCCTTCTGGTGCTACCCAGAAACCCCAAATGAGGATCAACCTGCACGCCATTCGGCTGTACCCCAAATATTTACGCTGACCTGGGCACGAATGCCCTTTCTGACACAGCCTGAGCCTGGACCTCCTGGCCCCATCCAGACTGCTGGCCGCACACTGATCACATCGGACCTGCCATGGCCTTAGGTCGTCATCTCTTCTCAACCTCGATTTTCAGGCTTCAGAACCTAGACCTTATCTCCAATCACGGCCCGGGTTTGAAAATGATGCAGAAATCAGAACTCCTTCCCCATGGCAAGAAACCTTGTGGTTGGCATGTTTTCCAAGGTTCAGTGTCATTGAAACCAGTGAGGCCCATGAGGCCCAGCCCATGCTTGCAGACCACATTGGTCACAAACACACATTGTGACCCTCAGCCTGAGCCCATTCCTCAGGTAAGGCCTCTCAGTGGCTGGATGGAGAGACAGCGTATTGGGCTTGCCATGCCCCTAGGCCCCAGTTTTTAACTGTAGTTCGGGTTGTGTCTTCACTATTCCCCAGGGCTCTGCTTTGGAATTCCTCTTTTGGTGGGACACCTGAGGTAACAAACCTGAAAGGAGTCCTCCCATCCCACAGATTGACGAAAAACAATTGGGATCGGGCCAAATCCACAGAGAGCAAGATTCGTCCATGGCCCATGAGGCCTCTCCAAAATTCCACGGCCATCGCTGATACAAAATCCAGAGACAAAAGCCTGAGCACGCGCCTCATACCCGCTCATTCTTCATATCCTGAAGAGTTCTTCAGATTAGAACCTACACGGCACTCGAATGCACCCAAAATATATAGTCTAACCTGGGTACTAATGCACTGTCTAACAACCTGAGCCCGGACCTCGTGACCAACACCCAGACAGCTGACCGCACACTGAGCACATCAGACCCGCCATGGCCTTAGGTCATCATCTCTTCCCCTACCTCAGTTTTCAGGCTTCAGAACCTAGACCTTATCTCCAATCAATGCCCAGGGGTGACTGTGATGCAGAAATCAGAACTCTTCCTTACCCATGGCAAGAAACCTTGTGGTTGGCATGTTGTCCAACGTTCAGTGTAGGAGAAACCAGCATTCACCCTGAGGCCCCGCCCATTCTTAAGTGCGATGAGGGCATAAACACGCATTGTGACCCTCAGCGTGAATCCTGTCCTCTCGTACGTCCTCTCAGTGGCTGGACCATTAGATGTCATAATGGGCTTGACATGTCCCTAGGCCCCAATTTTTAACCAGATTTCTGGTTGTCCAGTCGCCCCTCCCCAGGGCTCTACTCTGGAATCCCTCATTTGGTGGGACACCTGAGTTTGAAAAACAAAACAAAACAAATCAACAGCAAGAACAACGGACTTCTTCCCTCCCACAGAATGACACCAAACTCTTAGGACGGGGCAAGACCCCCAGAGAGTAAGACTCGCCCATTTCCCATGGAGTCACCCGGAAATTTCACGACCATGAGTGACACGATATCCAGAGATAAAAACTTGAGCAAGAGCCTTACACTCGCCCTTTTTTCATATCCCGAAGAGTTCTCCTCATGGTCTGTAGATCAGTCCTGCCATACCTATGACCCGAAACATAAGCCGAGTTTGTGTTTTCAGACAACTGTCCCAACAGCCCTGGCCTACACACCGTACAGGCTCAGGCCCCTGGAGCCATACGTGACGATTGTGCGTGCCCTCTCCAAAAGAATTGTGTTTGCCCATTGCAATGGCCACAACCCTACTAAGAGGATAAACCTCCCAATCTCTGAGGCCATCCCAATATTTGTGGCTTCCCAGGACAAACAGGTGCAATCTGGGCCCATCTGAGCACCTACCGGCACTCAGAACCGTAGACTGATATCCCCAGAGTTAAAAAGGAACGAACAGGCCTCTGGGCACCTATCGGATCCATTGCTTTTGTTTCCAGGCATCTCTCCTCAGAGGCCTGGATTTCAATAACAGCATATGGCTGTTTCTAGACTCACCCATCAGAACAAATCTCATCTACAAATGGGTAACTTGCACGATGGAGCTGTGTGAAAGCCTCTCTTTAGGAGAACCCTTCAGGGCCCCAGTGCCACCGCGTCATTCCAAGGTCTCCATAGACAGAAAATCATATTAGGACACATCCACGGGAGAGTCCATTTCAAACTCAGCCTCCTCGGTTGGTCCCCCAGATCCAGCAGATCTAACCCTGTCTTCTTTCTTGGAGACAATTGGAATGCGAGGTGGGCTACCCAGCCATCCATCCTTAGAACCCTGCTCGGAATCGTTGTACTGGAGCCAACCAACAGGTCTCAATTGTCCTGCAGAAGAATCTTTGCAGTTGGGAGCTTCTCACAACTCCCATCGTGGGAAAACCCACAATGGCCTCGTATTCCATCCTCCCCCCTTCAGGAAGGGGCGATCAGGGGCAGAATGCCCAAGCTGAGCGATCGTCTGATCCTTGCCCTGACTTCAGATGCACGAGATCTCGAATCAGGTCTCACCCAGAAAACTAGGCTTAGCTTGGGTTCTCAGACTTCCGTCCTCAGACTGCTGGCCCACAAGCCCTCCAGTTTGGCAATCCAGAGCTACAATGCAGCACTCTGCCTGCCCTCCAGAAGAAAAACTTTGCCCTCTGGGGCTACCCAGAATCCCCCAATGAGGATCAACCGGCACGCCATTCGGCTGTACCCCAAATATATAGGCTGACCTGGGCACTAATGCCCTTTCTGACACAGCCTGAACCTGGACCTCCTGGCCCCACCAAGACAGCTGGCCGCACACTGAGCACATCGGACGCGCCATGGCCTTAGGTTGTCATCTCTTCTCAATCTCGGTTTTCAGGCTTCTGAACCTAGACCTTATCTCCAATCACGGCCCGGGATTGAAAATGATGCAGAAATCAGAATTCTTTCCCCATGGCAAGAAACCTTGTGGTTGGCATGTTGTGCACGGTTCAGTGTACTTGAAACCAATGTGATATGAGGCCCCGCCCATGCTTGTGGGCCACATTGGTCACAAACACACATTGTGACCCTCAGCCTGAGCCCAGTCCTCAGGTAAGGCCTCTCAGTGGCTGGATGGAGAGACAGCATATTGGGCTTGCCATGCCACTAGACCCCAATTTTTAACCATAGTTCGGGATATCCCTTCAGTCTTCCCTAGGGCTCTGCTTTGGAATTCCTCTTTTGGTGGGACACCTGAGGTAACAAACCTGAAAGGAGTCCTCCAATCCCACAGATTGACGAAAAACAATTGGGATTGGGCCAAATCCACAGAGAGCAAGATTCGTCCATGGCCCATGATGCCTCCCCAACATTCCACGGCCATCGCTGATACAAAATCCAGAGACAAAAGCCTTAGCACGTGCCTCAGACTCGGTCATTCTTCATATCCTGAAGAGTTCTTCAGATAAGAACCTACACGGCACTCGAATGCACCCAAAACATATAGTCTAACCTGGGCACTAATGCACTGTCTGACAACCTGAGCCTGGACCTCGTGACCAACAGCCAGACAGCTGACCGCACACTGAGCATATCAGAACCGCCATGGCCTTAGGTCATCATCTTTTCCCTATCTCAGTTTTCAGGCTTCAGAAACAAAATTTATCTCCAATTACAGCCCAGGGGTGACTGTGATGCAGAAATCAGAACTCTTCCTTACCCATGGCAAGAAACCTTGTGGTTGGTATGTTGTCCAACGTTCAGTGAAGGAGAAACCAGCATTCACTCTGAGGCCCCGACTATTCTTGAGTGCGACGAGGGCATAAACACGCATTGTGACCCCCAGCGTGAGTCCTGTCCTCTAGTACGTCCTCTCAGTGGCTGGACCATTAGATGTCATAATGGGCTTGACATGTCCCAGGCCCCAATTTTTCACCAGATTTCTGGTTGTCCAGTCGCCCCTCCCCAGGGCTCTAATCTGGAATCCCTCATTTTGTGGGACACCTGAGGTTGAAAAAAAAAAACAAATCAAATCAACAGCAACAGAAAACGGACTTCGTCCATCCCACAGAATAACCCCAAACTCTTTGGACGGGGCCACACCCCCAGAGAGTAAGAATCGTCCATTTCCCATGAAGTCACCCGGAAATTACACGACCATGAGTGACACGATATCCAGAGATAAAAACTTGAGCAAGAGCCTCACACTCGCCCTTTTTTCATATCCCGAAGAGTTCTCCTCATGGTCTGTAGATCAGTCCTGCCATACCTATGACCCGAAACATAAGCCGTGTTTGTGTTTTCAGACAACTGTCCAAACAGCCCTGGCCTACACACCCTATAGGCTCAGGCCCCTGGAGCCAAACCTGACGACTGTGCTAGCCCTCTCCAAGGGAATTGTATGTGCCCATTCCAATGGCCACAACCCTACTCAAAGGATAAACCTCCAAATCCCTGAGGCTATACCAATATTTGTGGCTTCCCAGGACAAACAGGGGCAATCAGGGCCAATTGGAGCACCTACCGGCACTCAGAACCGTAGACTGATGTCCCCAGAGGTAAAAAGGAACGAACAGGCCCCTAGGCACCTATCGGTTCCATTGGTTTGGATTCCAGGCATCTCTCCTCAGAGGCCTGGATTTCAATAACAGCATATGGCTGTTTCTAGACTCACCCATCAGAGCAAATCTCATCTACACATGGAGCTGTGTGAAAGCCTCTCTTTAGGAGAACCCTTCAGGGCCCCAGTTGCCACCGCTTCATTCCAAGGTCTCCATAGACACAAAATCATATTAGGACAAATCCACGGGAGAGTCCATTTCAACTCAGCCTCCTCGGTTGCTCCCACAGATCCAGCAGATCTAACCTGTCTTGTTGCTTGGAGACAATTGGAATGCCAGGTGGGCTACCCAGCCATCCATCCTTAGAACCCTGCTCGGAAACGTTGTCTGGAGCCAACCACAAGGACTCAACTGTCCTGCAGAAGAATCTTTGCAGTAGGGCCATCAGGGACCGAATCCAACCTGAGCGATCGTCTGATCCTCGCCCTGACTTCAGATGCTCGAGATCTCGATTCAGGTCTATAGATTGTGCCTGCCGTATCCTCACCCAGAAACCTAGGCCAAGCTTGGGTTCTCAGACTAACGTCCTCAGACTACTGGCCCACAAGCTCTCCAGTTTTGGCAATCCAGAACTACAATGCAGCACTCGCCCGGCCCTCTAGAAGAAAAACATTGCCTTCTGGTGCTACCCTGAAACCCCAAATGAGGATCAAACTGCACGCCATTCGGATGTACACCAAATATTTAGGCTGACCTGGGCACGAATGCCCTTTCTGACACAGCCTGAGCCTGGACCTCCTGGCCCCATCCAGACTGCTGGCCGCACACTGATCACATCGGACCCGCCATGGCCTTAGGTCGTCATCTCTTCTCAACCTCGATTTTCAGGCTTCAGAACCTAGACCTTATCTCCAATCACGGCCCGGGTTTGAAACTGATGCAGAAATCAGAACTCCTTCCCCATGGCAAGAAACCTTGTGGTTGGCATGTTTTCCAAGGTTCAGTGTCATTGAAACCAGTGAGGCCCATGAGGCCCCGCCCATGCTTGCAGACCACATTGGTCACAAACACACATTGTGACCCTCAGCCTGAGCCCATTCCTCAGGTAAGGCCTCTCAGTGGCTGGATGGAGAGACAGCGTATTGGGCTTGCCATGCCCCTAGGCCCCAGTTTTTAACTGTAGTTCGGGTTGTGTCTTCACTATTCCCCATGGCTCTGCTTTGCAATTCCTCTTTTGGTGGGACACCTGAGGTAACAAACCTGAAAGGAGTCCTCCCATCCCACAGATTGACGAAAAACAATTGGGATCGGGCCAAATCCACAGAGAGCAAGATTCGTCCATGGCCCATGAGGCTTCCCCAAAATTCCACGGCCATCGCTGATACAAAATCCAGAGACAAAAGCCTGAGCACGCGCCTCATACCCGCTCATTCTTCATATCCTGAAGAGTTCTTCAGATTAGAACCTACACGGCACTCGAATGCACCCAAAATATATAGTCTAACCTGGGTACTAATGCACTGTCTGACAACCTGAGCCCGGACCTCGTGACCAACACCCAGACAGCTGACCGCACACTGAGCACATCAGACCCGCCATGGCCTTAGGTCATCATCTCTTCCCTACCTCAGTTTTCAGGCTTCAGAACCTAGACCTTATCTCCAATCAATGCCCAGGGGTGACTGTGATGCAGAAATCAGAACTCTTCCTTACCCATGGCAAGAAACCTTGTGGTTGGCATGTTGTCCAACGTTCAGTGTAGGAGAAACCAGCATTCACCCTGAGGCCCCGCCCATTCTTAAGTGCGATAAGGGCATAAACAGGCATTGTGACCCTCAGCGTGAATCCTGTCCTCTCGTACGTCCTCTCAGTGGCTGGACCATTAGATGTCATAATGGGCTTGACATGTCCCTAGGCCCCAATTTTTAACCAGATTTCTGGTTGTCCAGTCGCCCCTCCCCAGGGCTCTACTCTGGAATCCCTCATTTGGTGGGACACCTGAGTTTGAAAAACAAAACAAAACAAATCAACAGCAAGAACAACGGACTTCTTCCCTCCCACAGAATGACACCAAACTCTTAGGACGGGGCAAGACCCCCAGAGAGTAAGACTCGTCCATTTCCCATGGAGTCACCCGGAAATTTCACGATCATGAGTGACACGATATCCAGAGATAAAAACTTGAGCAAGATCTTTTGCTTGGATCTTTTCAGGGGATATAGTTAGTTCCCACTCTGCCAATTGCTTCTGTAGGAAAGTTAGAGCCGAGGGCAGAGACCTCTCATCTGGCCCACAGATCAGGATGTCATCCATATAGTGATAACAAAGTAGGTTTGGAAATGCTTTTCGAAAAGGTTCCAATGCTCGACTCACATACAACTGACATAAGGTGGGGCTATTAGCCATCCCTTGAGGGAGTACTCTCCATTCATATCTTTGATCTGGCTCAGCATGATTAATGGATGGCTGAGTAAAGGCAAAGCGCTCCATATCCACAGGGTGTAAAGGAATGGAGAAGAAACAGTCTTTGATATCTATTATGATAGAGGGCCAATTTTTGGGTAACGCTGTCACGACTGGGAGCCCCAACTGAAGGGGTCCCATGACCTGCATTTGACCATTAATTTGTCGCAGGTCATGTAACAATCGCCATTTGCCTGATTTCTTTTTTATCACAAATATGGGAGTATTCCACGGGGACGTGGATTCTTGAAGGTGTCCTGCTTTGAGTTGTTCTTGGACTAATTCTCTTGCCGCTTGTAGCTTGTCTTTTGTTAAAGGCCACTGAGGCACCCAGCGCGGCTCCTGTTGTTTCCAAGTTATTCGAATTGCCTCAGTGGCCACTAGGAAAAACCCTGACCTCCCATGGAAGGGGGATCGGGATCTCCCTGGCCCTTGGCTCCAAGGCCCTGGCCAGCCTTATATCCCATGTTCCTCATTATGGTTTGGGAGGCCCCACTATACAGTTTTTCAGTAGTAAGTCTAATATCCATCTGCTCCAGCACATCGCGTCCCCACAGAGAATCGGGGGTGGCACAAACATACGGTTGGAAAATGCCTTTATGTCCCTCCTCATCTTCCCAATCTAAGGATGCGGCACTAATATCTGGGCTGGTAGCTACCCCTAATCCTCGGAGGGTTTGATTAGCCTTAATCAGGGCCCAGGCTTTTGGCCAATCTAGATGATTGATAATACTTTTGTCTGCTCCTGTATCTAGGAGCCCCCAGAATGGTCTTCCTCTGATCCTTAATTTAAGCATGGGCCTCTCTTTCATGCCCATGGTAAGGCACGCGAGGGAAGATTCTGTGGATCCTAGGCCACCTTTCCTCGCCTGGCCTGTGGATGGATATTTTTCGTGATCGCTGGGCAAAATTAAGAGCTGTGCGACCCTATCCCCTGGATTTATAATGTTAATACCCCTCGGAGATGAAATCAGAATTTTAACCTCCCCTTTGAAATCGGGATCAATGACTCCCGGGTGGACCTGAAGTCCCCACATAGTGGAGGAGCTCCTACCAAGGAGGAGCCCCACCGTTCCTTTTGGAGGCCCTCCATGCAGGTCAGATGGCACGGCCTGCACTCCCATTTCAGGCGTTAGGACCATTCGGGTGGTGGCACAGACGTCAAGTCCGGCGGAACCTGTTGTGGCTCTCCTGGGCCCTGCGTGGATTGACTCCCCTGATCGGAGGGTGGGAAAACCCATCGCGGCTTGGTAGGCAGGGACATTGCCACCCCGTACATTTGATTCGGGCCCCAGGGGGTGGGGCCCTGCCTCCCGTTTTTTGAACTCCCCCAGTTGTTAGAAGGCAACGGGTTCCCCTCAGTGTCCTCCATGGAGCGACATTCATGTGCCCAGTGATTTCCCTTCCTACATCGCGGGCAACGCTGAGGCTTTAAGCCTCCTGGCGGTACTTTTGGGTGCGCTTTTCCAGTCTGGGTTCCACGCTGCGGGCAATTCCTCTTAACGTGTCCTTCCTGGCCACATTGAAAGCATCCTTTGGGGCGGACTCCTTCCTGGCCGTACATGGCTTGTGCGAAAGCCGCTGCCATAACCTGTACTTGAATTATAGGCCCCGTTATATCTCTACAGACTTTGATGTAGGCTGATAAGTCCTTTGATCTCCAGGGTCTGATAGCCTCTCTACACCATTTATTGGCATTCTCATAGGCTAACTGCTTGATAAGTGGCATTGCTGTATCAACATCCCCGAACATTCTACCTGCGGTCTGTATCAACCTGTCCACAAAATCAGCATAGGGCTCGTTGGGCCCTTGCAATACTTTGGATAATTGGCCTTGCAAGTCTCTTGCCCCTCTCAAAGTCTTGCAAGCCTTGAGGGCTGCCGTGGCTACCTGTTGATACACCGCAGGGGGGTATGTACTCTGCACATGGGCCCCAAGGTATGGCCCCGTGCCCGTCAGCATTTCCAAACTCCATTGTGGGTTACCTGTGGCCACATTTCTCCGAGCTGTGTCCTGACAATTGTCCTGATTTTGGATTTTCCATTCTAGATATTGTCCTCCATTTAATACCGCTCTGGTCAAGTTAGCCCAATCCTCAGGAGTGAGGTAAAGTGTTCCCAGCGACTCCACAAGGGAGACAGTGAAAGCTGCCTGGGGTCCATAGGCACTGACTGCCTCCTTAAGCTGCTTTACCAACTTGAAATCTAGTGGCTGGTGGTACCTTTGCTGATTCTGATCTTCTAACACTGGAAAAAAAGCCTTTTCCCGGGCCAAGGACCTCTCACCAATTTTCCGCGGTACAGCCCGAACAATAGCACGTCTTGGCGCAGATGGGCCTATAAGGCGGGGGCCCACTCATGGGGTGGCGCCATGGGGCTAGAATGCGGAAGCGGTGTAACTTCCGTTTTTAATTTCGACTGCGCCACAACTGCGGCTTCCGCCCCTGCTTTCAGCTGCGCCATTACTTCTCCCTGCACTCTTAATTTTCCTAATGCCTTTTGCAATTCCGCCTTCTTTTCCTCAAGTTGCTGCCTCACGGTCTCCAAGTCTGTCTGGAGACCGGGAGATTCCCTTTTCTTGTTATTTGCCTCTATCTTTCCTAGCTCCTGTAACTCGCGTTCGGACATCCCTTCTGATCTTTCGCTTTCGGATTCAGAATCTCGGGAGGAGCCCTTACGGGACTCTTCCTTCATTTGCTCAAGGACTTTGCCCCCCTGTTGTACAGCTCGCTGCAAGGGCCCTCGGGGGGATTGCAAACATACCTTCACCAAGGACCACACAGCTAGAGTCCCCGGGGATGTAGAGGGGCAGCGTTTTAAGTCCTCACCCAGGTTTTCCCATTGTGGTACATTTAGGAGCCCTTCTTCTATAAACCAGGGGGCAATCTCTTCTACTTCTTTCAAAAAGGCCCTCGCTGTTTTTGCCTTTAAGGGGGTACCGTTCGTCTTGAGGACATCTTTTAAGGAGTCCTACAAGCGAGCAAGATCGTTCCACATTCCGAGCAAACTTACCTTATCGTCCCCGTAGAATGTCACAAGCAACTTAACGTCCGATCGTCTACGGGGAACCTCCCTGTCAACAGACAGTTATTGGTGCACTCTTTCCTTATCGTTGCTCTTACCTCGATCCTCGTTCTGCATCTAAATGTAGGGATCCCGGGTTTTCGGCACCAGTTGTCGCTCTCGGCCCGCAAGAACGACCAGCAGACGAGGTGAGTGGCAAGCTTCTTTTTTAATAATGGCGGCCGCCCGCAAACCAAGCACACAGCGATATTTATGCACGCGCGTTCACCCCCCCCTCGCCCAATCACAATGCCACGCATGCAGCGTCCTCGTGGCACTCTTAAGTAACCATACAGGGCTCTATTGTTCTCTAGCGGTGATCATGCGTTTCTTTCTTGGCTCCTGGTGCTGCACATGCGTCAGCCACGAGCGCACCCACATCCACCTAAACCAATCATTCTTAAGTCCTCAATCTACAGGCACTGCCGTCTTCGTGACTACTTGCATCTGCTGAATGGCTCTCCACAGTCATCTCTTCCCAAAACTTGAGCAAGAGCCTCACACTCGCCCATTTTTCATATCCCGAAGAGTTCTCCTCATGGTCTGTAGATCAGTCCTGCCATACCTATGACCCGAAACATAAGCCATGTTTGTGTTTTCAGACAACTGTCCAAACAGCCCTGGCCTACACACCCTATAGGCTCAGGCCCCGGGAGCCAAACCTGACGACTGTGCTAGCCCTCTCCAAGGGAATTGTATGTGAACATTCTAATGGCCACAACCCGAATAAGAGGATAAACCTCCAAATCTCTGAGGCCATCCCAATATTTGTGGCTTCCCAGGACAAACAGGTGCAATCTGGGCCCATCTGAGCACCTACCGGCACTCAGAACCATAGACTGATATCCCCAGAGTTAAAAAGGAATGAACAGGCCCCTAGGCACCTATCGGATCCATTGCTTTGGTTTCCAGGCATCACTCCTCAGAGGCCTGGATTTCAACAACAGCATATGGCTGTTTCTTGACTCACCCATCAAAACAAATCTCATCTACACATGGGAAACTTGCACGATGGAGCTGTGTGAAAGCCTCTCTTTAGGAGAACCATTCAGGGCCCCAGTGCCACCGCTTCATTCCAAGGTCTCCATAAACACAAAATCATATTAGGACATATCCACGGGAGAGTCCATGTCAATTCAGCCTCCTCGGTTGCTCCCCCATATCCAGCAGATCTAACCTGTCTTGTTGCTTGGAGACAATTGAAATGCGAGGGGGGCTCCCCAGCCATCCATCCTTAGAACACTGATCGGAATCATTGTCCGGGAGCCAACCAACAGGTCTCACTTGTCCTGTAGAAGAATCTTTGAAGTTGGGAGCTTCTTACAACTCCCATCGTGGGAAAACACCTATGGCCTCGTGATCCACCCCCCCTTCAAGAAGGGGCCATCAGGGACAGAATGTCCAACTTGAGCGATCGTCTGATCCTCGCCCTGACTTCAGATGCACGAGATCTCGATTCAGGTCTCACCCAGAAACCTAGGCCTAGCTTGGGTTCTCATAATTCCGTCCTCAGACTACTGGCCCACAAGCCCTCCAGTTTGCAATCCGGAACTACAATGCAGCACTCTGCCTGTTCTCCAGAAGAAAAACATTGCCCTCTGGGGCTACCCAGAAACCCCAATGAGGATCAACCTGCACGCCATTCGGCTGTACCCCAAATATATAGGCTGACCTGGGCACTAATGCCCTTTTTAACACAGCCTGAGTCTGGACATCCTGGCCCCACCCAGACAGCTGGATGCACAAAGAGCACATCAGACCCACCATGGCCTGACGTCGTCATCTCTTCTCAACTTCGGTTTTCAGGCTTTAGACTGTAGACCTTATCTCCAATCACGGCCCGGGTTTGAAAATGATGCAGAAATAAGAACTCTTTCCCCATGGCAAGAAACTTTGTGGTTGGCATATTGTCCAAGGTACAGTGTACTTGAAACCAGTGTGGATATGATGCCCCGCCCATGCGTGCGGGCCACATTGGTCACAAACACACATTGTGACCTTCAGCCTGAGCCCTGTACTCAGGTAAGGCCTCTCAGTGGCTTGATGGAGAGACAGCATATTGGGCTTGCCAAGCCCCTAGGCGCCAATTTTTAACCATAGTTCGGGATGTCCCTTCAGTCTTCCCCAGGGCTCTGCTTTGGAATTCCTCTTTTGGTGAGACACCTGAGGTAACAAAACTGAAAGGAGTCCTCCCATCCCACAGATTGACGAAAAAAAATTGGGATCGGGCCAAATCCACAGAGAGCAAGATTCGTCCATTGCCCATGAGGCCCCCCCAACATTCCACGGCCATCGATGATACAAAATCCAGAGACAAAAGCCTGAGCACGCGCCTCAGACTCGCTCATTCTTAATATCCTGAAGAGTTTTCCAGATAAGAACCTACACGGCACTCGTATGCACCCAAAATATATAGTCTAACCTGGGCACTAATGCACTGTCTGACAACCTGAGCCCGGACCTCGTGACCAACACCCAGACAGAAAGCCGCACACTGAGCACATCAGACCCGCCATGGCCTTAGGTCATCATCTCTTCCCTACCTCAGTTTTCAGGCTTCAGAACCTAGACATATCTCCAATCACTGCCCAGGCGTGACTGTGATGCAGAAATCAGAACTCTTCCTTACCCATGGCAAGAAACCTTGTCGTCGGCATGTTGTCCAACGTTCAGTGTAGGAGAAACCAGCATTCACCCTGAGGCCCCGCCCATTCTTGAGTGCGACGAGGGCATAAACACGCATTTTGACCCTCAGCGTGAGTCCTGTCCTCTAGTACGTCCTCTCAGTGGCTGGATCATTAGATGTCATAATGGGCTTGACATGTCCCTAAGCCCCAATTTTTAACCAGATTTCTGGTTGTCCAGTGGCCCCTCCCCAGGGCTCTACTCTAGAATCCCTCATTTGGTGGTACACCTGAGGTTGAAAAAGAAACAAAACAAATCAACAACAACAGAACAACGGACTTCTTCCATCCCACAGAATGACCCCAAACTCTTTGGACGGAGCCAAACCCCCAGAGAGTAAAACTCGTCCATTTCCCATGAAGTCACCCGGAAATTCACGACCATGAGTGACACGATATCCAAAGACAAAAACTTGAGCAAGAGCCTCACACTCGCCCTTTTTTCATATCCCGAAGGGTTGTTCTCATGGTCTGTAGATCAGTCCTGCCATACCTATGACCCGAAACATAAGCCGAGTGTGTGTTTTCAGACAACTGTCCAAACAGCCGTGGCCTCCACATCCTACAGGCTCAGGCCCCTGGATACAAACCTGACGACTGTGCTTGCCCTCTCCAAGGGAATTGTATGTGCCCATTCCAAAGGACACAACCCTACTAATAGGATAAACCTCCAAAGTCCCTGAGGCCATCCCAATATTTGTGGCTTCCCAGGACAAACAGGGGCAATCTGGGCCCATCTGAGTACCTACCGGCACTCAGACCCGTAGACTGATGTGCCCAGAGGTAAAAGGAGCGAACAGGCCCCTAGGCACCTATCGGATCCATTGCTTTGGTTTCCAGGCATCTCTCCTCAGAGGCCTGGATTTCAATAACAGCCTATGGCTGTTTCTTGACTCACCAATCAGAACAAATCTCATCTACACATGGGAAACTTGCATGATGGAGCTGTGTGAAAGCCACTCTTTACGAGAACCCTTCAGGGCCCCAGTGAAACCGCTTCAAACCAACGTCTCCATAGACACAAAATCATATTAGGACACATCCACGGGAGAGTCCATTTCAACTCAGCCTCCTCGGTTGCTCCCCCAGATCAGGCAGATCTAACATGTCTTGTTGCTTGGAGACAATTGGAATGCGAGGTGGGCTACCCAGCCATCCATCCTTAGAACCCTGCTCGGAATCGTTGTCCTGGAGCCAACCAACAGGTCTCAATTGTCCTGTAGAAGAATCTTTGCAGTTGGTAGCTTCTCACAACTCCCATTGTGGGAAAACCCCCATGACCTGTGATCCACCCCCCCTTCAAGAAGGGGCCATCAGGGACAGAATGTCCAACCTGAGCGATCGTCTGATCCTCGCCCTGACTTCAGATGCACGAGATCTCGATTCAGGTTTGGAGATTGTGCCTGCCATATCCTCACCCATTATCCTAGGCCTAGCTTGGGTTCTCATTTTCCGTCCTCAGACTACTGGCCCACAAGCCCTCAAGTTTGGCAATCCAGACTACAATGCAGCACTCTGCTGCCCTCCAGAAGAAAAATATTGCCCTCTGGGGCTACCCAGAAACCCCAAATCAGGATTAACCTGCACGCCATTCGGCTATACCCAAAATATATAGGCTGACCTGGGCACTAATGCCCTTTCTGACACAGCCTGAGCCTGGACCTCCTGGCCACACCCAGACAGCTGGCTGCACACTGAGCACATCAGACCCGCCATGGCCTTAGGTCGTCATCTCTTCTCAACCTCGGTATTCAGGATTCAGAACCTCGACCTTATATCCAATCACGGCCCGGGTTTGAAAATGATGCAGAAATCAGAACTCTATCCCCATGGCAAGAAACCTTGTGGTTGGCATGTTGTCCAATGTTCAATGTAGTTGAAACAAGTGTGGCCCATGTGGCCACGCCCATGCTTGCGGGCCACATTGGTCAGAAACACACATTTTGACCCTCAGCCTGAGCCCAGTCCTCAGGTAAGGCCTCTCAGTGGCTGGATGGAGAGACAGCATATTTGGCTTGCCATGCCCCTAGGCCCCAATTTTGCACCGTAATTCGGGTTGTGTCTTCACTCTTCCCCAGGGCTCTGCTTTGGAATTCCTCTTTTGGGGGGACACCTGAGGTAACAAACCTGAAAGGAATCCTCCCATCCCACAGATTGACGAAAAACAATTGGGATCGGGCCAAATCCACAGAGAGCAGGATTCGTCCATGGCCCATGAGGCCTCCCCAACATTCCACGGCCATCGCTGATACAAAATCCAGAGACAAAAGCCTGAGCACGCGCCTCAGATTCGCTCATTCTTAATATCCTGAAGAGTTCTTCAGATAAGAACCTACATGGCACCCAAATGCACCCAAAATATATAGTCTAACCTGGGCACTAATGCACTGTTTACAACCTGAGCCCGGACCTCGTGACAAACACCCAGACAGCTGACCGCACACTGAGCACATCAGACCCGCCATGGCCTTAGGTCATCGTCTCATCCCTACTTCAGTTTTCAGGCTTCAGAACCTAGACCTTATCTCCAATCAATGCCCAGGAGTGACTGAGATGCAGAAATCAGAACTCTTCCTTACCCATGGCAAGAAACCTTGTGGTCGGCATGTTGTCCAACGTTCAGTGTAGGAAAAACCAGCATTCACCCTGAGGCCCCGCCCATTCTTGAGTGCGACGAGGGCATAAACACGCATTGTGACCCTCAGCGTGAGTCCTGTCCTCTAGTACGTCCTCTCAGAGGCTGGACCATTAGATGTCATAATGGGCTTGACATGTCCCTAAGCCCCAATTTTTAACCAGATTTCTGGTTTTCCAGTCGCCCCTCCCCAGGGCTCTACTCTGGAATCCCTCATTTGGTGGGACACCTGAGGTTGAAAAACAGAACAAAACAAATCAACAACAACAGAACAACGGACTTCTTCCATCCCACAGAATGACGCCAAACTCTTTGGACGGGGCCAAACCCCCAGAGAGTAAGACTTGTCCATTTCCCATGAAGTCACTCGGAAATTTCTCGACCATGAGTGACACGATATCCAGAGACAAAAACTTGAGCAAGAGCCTCACACTCGCCCTTTATTCATATCCCGTAGAGTTCTCCTCATGGTCTGTAGATCAGTCCTGCCATACCTATGACCCAGAACATAAGCCGAGTGTGTGTTTTCAGACAACTGTCCAAACAGCCGTGGCCTACACATCCTACAGGCTCAGGCCCCTGGAGCCAAACCTGACGAATGTGCTTGCCCTCTCCAAGGGAATTGTATGTGCCCATTCCAATGGCCACAACCATACTAAGAGAATAAACCTCCAAGGCCCCTGAGGCCATCCCAATATTTGTGGTGTCCCAGGACAAAGAGGGGCAATCTGGGCCCATCTGAGCACCTACCGGCACTCAGACCCGTAGACTGATGTCCCCAGAGGTAAAAAGGAACGAACAGGCCCCTAGGCACCTATCGGTTCCATTGGTTTGGCTTCCAGGCATCACTCCTCAGAGGCCTGGATTTCAATAACAGCATATGGCTGTTTCTTGACTCACCCATCAGAACAAATCTCATCTACACATGGGAAACTTGCACGATGGATCTGTGTGAAAGCCTCTCTTTAGGAGAACCCTTCAGGGCCCCAGTGCCACCGCTTCATTTCAAGGTCTCCATAGACACAAAATCATATTAGGACACATCCACGGGAGAGTCCATTTCAACTCAGCCTCCTCGGTGGCTTCGCTGATCCAGCAGATCTAACCTGTCTTGTTGCTTAGAGACAATTGAAATGCGAGGTGGGCTACCGAGCCATCCATCCTTAGAACCCTGCTCGGAATCGTTTTCCTGGAGCCAACCAACAGGTCTCAATTGTCCTGCAGAAGAATCTTTGCAATTCTGAGCTTCTCACATCTCCCTTCGTGGGAAAACCGTCATGGCCTCGTGATCCACCCCCCCCCTTTAAGAAGGGGCCAAAAGGGACAGAATGTCCAACCTGAGCGATCGTCTGATCCTCGCCCTGACTTCAGATGCACGAGATCTCGATTCAGGTCTGGAGATTGTGCCTGCCATGTCCTCACCCAGAATCCTAGGCCTAGATTGGGTTCTCAGACTTCCGTCCTCAGAATACTGACCCACAAGCCCTCCATTTGGCAATCCAGACTACAATGCAGCACTCTGCCTGCCCTCCAGAAGAAAAACATTGCCCTCTGGGGCTTCTCAGAAACCCCAAATGAGGATCAACCTGCACCCCATTCGGCTGTTCCCCAAATATATAGGCTGACCTGGGCACTAATGCCCTTTCTGACACAGCCTGAGCCTGGACCTCCTGTCCCCACCCAGAGAGCTGGCCGCACACTGAGCACATCGGACCCGCCATGGCCTTAGGTCGTCATCTCTTCTCAACCTCGGTTTTCAGGCTTCAGAACCTAGACCTTATCTCCAAACACGGCCCGGTTTTTAAAATGATGCAGAAATCAGAACTCTTTCCCCATGGCAAGAAACCTTGTGGTTGGCATGTTGTCCAAGGTTCAGTGTCGTTGAAACCAGTGTGGCCCATGAGGCCCCGCCCGTACTAGCGGGCCAGATTCATCACAAACACACATTGTGACCCTCAGCCTGAGCGCTATCCTCAGGTAAGGCCTCTCAGTGGCTGGATGGAGAGACAGCATATTTGGATTGCCATGCCCCTAGGCCCTAATTTTTCACCGTAGTTCAGGTTGTGTCTTCACTCTTCCCTAGGCTCTGCTTTGGAATTCCTCTTTTGGGGGGACACCTGAGGTAACAAACATGAAAGGAGTCCTCCCATCCCACAGATTGACGAAAAACAATTGGGATCGGGCCAAATCCACAGAGAGCAGGATTCGACCATGGCCCATGAGGCCTCCCCAACATTCCACGGCCATCGCTGATACAAAATCCAGAGACAAAAGCCTGAGCACGCGCCTCAGACTCGCTCATTCTTAATATCCTGAAGAGTTCCTCAGATAAGAACCTACATGGCACCCGAATGCACCCAAAATATATAGTCTAACCTGGGCACTAATGCACTGTCTGACAACCTGAGCCCGGACCTCGTGACAAAAACCCAGACAGCTGACCGCACACTGAGCACATCAGACCGGCCATGGCCTTAGGTCATCGTCTCCTCCCTACTTCAGTTTTCAGTCTTCAGAACCTAGACCTTATCTCCAATCACTGCCCAGGAGTGACTGAGATGCAGAAATCAGAACTCTTCCTTACCCATGGCAAGAAACCTTGTGGTCGGCATGTTGTCCAACGTTCAGTGTAGGAAAAACCAGCATTCACCCTGAGGCCCCGCCCATTCTTGAGTGTGACGAGGGCATAAACACGCATTGTGACCCTCAGCGTGAGTCCTGTCCTCTAGTACGTCCTCTCAGTGGCTGGACCATTAGATGTCATAATGGGCTTGACATGTCCCTAGGCCCCAATTTTTTTTTTTTTATTTTTTATTTTTTATAAACATATATTTTTTTCCCCAGGGGTACAGGTCTGTGAATCACCAGGTTTACACACTTCACAGCACTCACCAAATCACATACCCTCCCCAATGTCCATAATCCCACCCCCTTCTCCCAAACGCCCTCCCCCCGGCAACCCTCAGTTTGTTTTGTGAGATTAAGAGTCACTTATGGTTTGTCTCCCTCCCAATCCCATCTTGTTTCATTTATTCTTCTACCCACTTAAGCCTCCATGTTGCATCACCACTTCCTCATATCAGGGAGATCATATGATAGTTGTCTTTCTCTGCTTGACTTATTTCGCTAAGCATGATACGCTCTAGTTCCATCCATGTTGTTGCAAATGGCAAGATTTCATTCCTTTTGATGGCTGCATAGTATTCCATTGTGTATATATACCACATCTTCTTGATCCATTCATCTGTTGATGGACATCTAGGTTCTTTCCATAGTTTGGCTATTGTGGACATTGCTGCTATAAACATTCGGGTGCATGTGTCCCTTTGGATCACTACATTTGTATCTTTAGGGTAAATACCCAATAGTGCAATTGCTGGGTCATAGGGCAGTTCTATTTTCAACATTTTGAGGAACCTCCATGCTGTTTTCCAGAGTGGCTGCACCAGCTTGCATTCCCACCAACAGTGTAGGAGGGTTCCCCTTTCTCCGCATCCCCGCCAGCATCTGTCATTTCCTGACTTGTTGATTTTAGCCATTCTGACTGGTGTGAGGTGATATCTCATTGTGGTTTTGATTTGTATTTCCCTGATGTCGAGTGATATGGAGCACTTTTTCATGTGTCTGTTTGCCATCTGGATGTCTTCTTTGCAGAAATGTCTGTTCATGTCTTCTGCCCATTTCTTGATTGGATTATTTTTTCTTTGGGTGTTGAGTTTGCTAAGCTCTTTATAGATTCTGGACACTAGTCCTTTATCTGATATGTCGTTTGCAAATATCTTCTCCCATTCTGTCAGTTGTCTTTTGATTTTGTTAACTGTTTCCTTTGCATTGCAAAAGCTTTTGATCTTGATGAAATCCCAGTAGTTCATTTTTTCCCTTGCTTCCCTTGCCTTTTGCGTTGTTCCTAGAAAGATGTTGCTGCGGCAGAGGTCGAAGAGGTTGCTGCCCGTGTTCTCCTCAAGGATTTTGATGGATTCCTTTCGTACATTGAGGTCCTTCATCCATTTTGAGTCTATTTTTGTGTGTGGTGTAAGGAAATGGTCCAACTTCATTTTTCTGCATGTCCTAGGCCCCAATTTTTAACCAGATTTCTGGTTTTCCAGTCGCCCCTCGCCAGGGCTCTACTCTGGAATCCCTCATTTGGTGGGACACCTGGGGTTGAAAAACAAAACAAAACAAATCAACAACAACAGAACAACGGACTTCTTCCATCCCACAGAATGACGCCAAACTCTTTGGACGGGGCCAAACCCCCAGAGAGTAAGACTTGTCCATTTCCCATGAAGTACCTCGGAAATTTCTCGACCATGAGTGACACGATATCCAGAGACAAAAACTTGAGCAAGAGCCTCACACTCGCCCTTTTTTCATATCCCGAAGAGTTCTCCTCATGGTCTGTAGATCAGTCCTGCCATACCTATGACCCAGAACATAAGCCGAGTTTGTGTTTCAGACAACTGTCCAAACAGCCGTGGCCTACACATCCTACAGGCTCAGGCCCCTGGAGCCAAACCTGACGAATGTGCTTGCCCTCTCCAAGGGAATTGTATGTGCCCATTCCAATGGCCACAACCATACTAAGAGGATAAACCTCCAAGGTCCCTGAGGCCATCCCAATATTTGTGGTGTCCCAGGACAAACAGGGGCAATCTGGGCCCATCTGAGCACCTACCGGCACTCAGACCCGTAGACTGATGCCCCAGAGGTAAAAAGGAACGAACAGGCCCCTAGGCACCTATCGGTTCCATTGGTTTGGCTTCCAGGCATCACTCCTCAGAGGCCTGGATTTCAATAACAGCATATGGCTGTTTCTTGACTCACCCATCAGAACAAATCTCATCTACACATGGGAAACTTGCACGATGGAGCTGTGTGAAAGCCTCTCTTTAGGAGAACCCTTCAGGGCCCCAGTGCCACCGCTTCATTCCAAGGTCTCCATAGACACAAAATCATATTAGGACACATCCACGGGAGAGTCCATTTCAACTCAGCCTCCTCGGTGGCTTCGCTGATCCAGCAGATCTAACCTGTCTTGTTGCTTAGAGACAATTGAAATGCGAGGTGGGCTACCCAGCCATCCATCCTTAGAACCCTGCTCGGAATCATTTTCCTGGAGCCAACCAACAGGTCTCAATTGTCCTGCAGAAGAATCTTTGCAATTCTGAGCTTCTCACATCTCCCATGTGGGAAAACCGTCATGGCCTCGTGATCCACCCCCCCCCCTTTAAGAAGGGTCCAAAAGGGACAGAATGTCCAACCTGAGCGATCGTCTGATCCTCGCCCTGACTTCAGATGCACGAGATCTCGATTCAGGTCTGGAGATTGTGCCTGCCATGTCCTCACCCAGAATCCTAGGCCTAGATTGGGTTCTCAGACTTCCGTCCTCAGAATACTGACCCACAAGCCCTCCATTTGGCAATCCAGACTACAATGCAGCACTCTGCCTGCCCTCCAGAAGAAAAACATTGCCCTCTGGGGCTTCTCAGAAACCCCAAATGAGGATCAACCTGCACCCCATTCGGCTGTTCCCCAAATATATAGGCTGACCTGGGCACTAATGCCCTTTCTGACACAGCCTGAGCCTGGACCTCCTGTCCCCACCCAGAGAGCTGGCCGCACACTGAGCACATCGGACCCGCCATGGCCTTAGGTCGTCATCTCTTCTCAACCTCGGTTTTCAGGCTTCAGAACCTAGACCTTATCTCCAAACACGGCCCGGTTTTTAAAATGATGCAGAAATCAGAACTCTTTCCCCATGGCAAGACACCTTGTGGTTGGCATGTTGTCCAAGGTTCAGTGTCGTTGAAACCAGTGTGGCCCATGAGGCCCCGCCCGTACTAGCGGGCCTGATTCGTCACAAACAAACATTGTGACCCTCAGCCTGAGCCCAGTCCTCAGGTAAGGCCTCTCAGTGGCTGGATGGAGAGACAGCATATTTGGCTTGCCATGCCCCTAGGCCCCAATTTTTCACCGTAGTTCGGGTTGTGTCTTCACTCTTCCCCAGGGCTCTGCTTTGGAATTCCTCTTTTGGGGGGACACCTGAGGTAACAAACATGAAAGGAGTCCTCCCATCCCACAGATTGACGAAAAACAATTGGGATTGGGCCAAATCCACAGAGAGCAGGATTCGTCCATGGCCCATGAGGCCTCCCCAACATTCCACGGCCATCGCTGATACAAAATCCAGAGACAAAAGCCTGAGCACGCGCCTCAGACTCCCTCATTCTTAATATCCTGAAGAGTTCTTCAGATAAGAACCTACATGGCACCCGAATGCATCCAAAATATATAGTCTAACCTGGGCACTAATGCACTGTCTGACAACCTGAGCCCAGACCTCGTGACAAACACCCAGACAGCTGACCGCACACTGAGCACATCAGACCCTCCATGGCCTTAGGTCATCATCTCTTCCCTACTTCAGTTTTCAGGCTTCAGAACCTAGACCTTATCTACAATAAATGCCCAGGAGTGACTGAGATGCAGAAATCAGAACTCTTCCTTACCCATGGCAAGAAACCTTGTGGTTGGCATGTTGTCCAACGTTCAGTGTAGGAAAAACCAGCATTCACCCTGAGGCCCCGCCCATTCTTGAGTGCGACGAGGGCATAAACACGCATTGTGACCCTCAGCGTGAGTCCTGTCCTCTAGTACGTCCTCTCAGTGGCTGGACCATTAGATATCATAATGGGCTTGACATGTCCCTAGGCCCCAATTTTTAACCAGATTTCTGGTTTTCCAGTCGCCCCTCCCCAGGGCTCTACTCTGGAATCCTTCATTTGGTGGGACACCTGAGGTTGAAAAACAAAACAAAACAAATCAACAACAACAGAACAACGGACTTCTTCCATCCCACAGAATGACGCCAAACTCTTTGGATGGGGCCAAACCCCCAGAGAGTAAGACTTGTCCATTTCCCATGAAGTCACTCGGAAATTTCTCGACCATGAGTGACACGATATCCAGAGACAAAAACTTGAGCAAGAGCCTCACACTCGCCCTTTTTTCATATCCCGAAGAGTTCTACTCATGGTCTGTAGATTAGTCGTGCCATACCTATGACCCAGAACATAAGCCGAGTGTGTGTTTTCAGACAACTGTCCAAACAGCCGTGGCCTACACATCCTACAGGCTCAGGCCCCTGGAGCCAAACCTGACGACTGTGCTTGCCATCTGCAAGGGAATTGTATGTGCCCATTCCAATGGCCACAACCGTACTTATAGGTTAAACCTCCTAAGTCCCTGAGGCCATCCCAATATTTGTGGCGTCCCAGGACAAACAGGGGCAATCTAGGCCCATCTGAGCACCTACCGCCACTCAGACCCGTAGACTGATGTCCCCAGATGTAAAAAGGAATGAACCGGCCCCTAGGCACCTATTGGATCCATTGGTTTCGCTTCCAGGCATCTCTCCTCAGAGGCCTGGATTTCAATAACAGCATTTGGCTGGTTCTTGACTCACCCATCAGAACAAAACTCATCTACACATGGGAAACTTGCACGATGGAGCTGTGTGAAAGCCCCTCCCTAGGAGAACCCTTCAGGTCCCCAGTGCCACCGCTTCATTCCAAGGTCTTCATAGACACAAAATCATATTCGGACACATCCACGTGAGAGTCCATTTCAAATGAGCCTCCTCGGTTGCTCCGCTTATCCAGCAGATCTAACCTGTCTTGTTGCTTGGAGACAATTGGAATGCGAGGTGGGCTACCCAGCCATCCATCCTTAGAACCCTGTGTGGAATCGTTGTCCTAGAGCCAACCAACAGGTCTCAATTGTCCTGCAGAAGAATATTTGCAATTCGGAGCTTCTCATAACTCCCATCGTGGGTAAACAGTCATGTCCTCGTGATCCACCCCCCCTTCAAGAAGGTACCATCAGGGACAGAATGTCCAACCTGTGCGATTGTCTGATCCTCGCCCTGACTTCAGATGCACGAGATCTCGATTCAGGTCTGGAGATTGTGCCTGCCATATCCTCACCCAGAATACTAGGCATAGGTTGGGTTCTCAGACTTCCGTCCTCAGACTACTGACCCACAAGCCCTCCGAAATGGCAATCCAGACTACAATGCAGCACTCTGCCTGCCCTCCAGAAGAAAAACATTGCACTCTGGGGCTTCCCAGAAACCCCAAATGAGGATCAACCTGCACTCCATTCGGCTGTACCACAAATATATAGGCTGAACTGGGCACAAATGCCCTTTCTGACACAGCCTGAGCCTGGACCTCCTGGCCCCACCCAGACAGCTGGTCGCACACTGAGCACATCGGACCCGCCATTGTCTTAGGTCGTCATCTCTTCTCAACCTCGGTTTTCAGGCTTCAGAACTTAGACCTTATCTCCAATCACGGCCTGGGTTTGAAAATGATGCAGAAATCAGAACTCTTTCCCCATGGCAAGACACCTTGTGGTTGCCATGTTGTCAAGGTTCTGTGTCGTTGAAACCAGTGTGGCCCATGAGGCCCCGCCCATGCTTGCGGGCCATATTGGTCAAAAAACACACATTGTGACCCTCAGCCTGAGCCCAGTCCTCAGGTAAGGCCTCTCAGTGGCTGGATGGAGAGACAGCATATTTGGCTTACCATGCCCCTAGGCCCCAATTTTTAACCGTAGTTCGGGTTGTGTCTTCACTCTTCCCCAGGGTTCTGCATTGGAATTCCTCTTTTGGGGGGAGACCTGAGGTAACAAACCTGAAAGCGGTCCTCCCATCCCACAGATTGACGAAAAACAATTCGGATCGTGCCAAATCCACAGAGAGCAAGATTCGTCCATGTCCCATGAGGCCTCCCCAACATTCGACGGCCATCGCTGAACAAAATCCAGAGACAAAAGCCTGAGCACGTGCCTCAGACTCGCCTATTCTTCATATCCTGAAGAGTTCTTCAATAAGAACCTACACGACACTCGAATGCACCCAAAATATATAGTCTAACCTGGGCACTAATGCACTGTCTGACAACCTGAGCCCGGACCTCGTGGCCAACACCCAGACAGCTGACCGCACACTGAGCACATCAGACCCTCCATGGCCTTAGGTCATCATCTCTTGCCTACCTCATTTTTCAGGCTTCAGAACATAGACCTTAACTCCAATTACTGCCCAGGGTTGACTGTGATGCAGAAATCAGAACTCTTCCTTACCCATGGCAAGAAACCTTGTGGTTGGCATGTTGTCCAACGTTCAGTGTAGGAGAAACCAGCCTTCCCCCTGAGGCCCCGTCCAACCTTGAGTGAGATGAGGGCATAAACACGCATTGGGATCCTCAGTGTGAGAACTGTCCTCTAGTAAGTCCTCTCAGTGGCTGGACCATTAGATTTCATAATGGGCTTGACATGTCCCTAGGCCCCAATTTTTAACCAGATTTCTGGTTTTCTAGTCGCCCCTCCCCAGGGCTCTACTCTGGAATCCCACATTTGGTGGGACACCTGAGGTTGAAAAACAAAACAATAGAAATCAACAACAACAGAGCAACCTAATTCTTCCATCCCACAGAGTGTCCCCAAACTTTTTGGTCAGGGCCAAAACCCCAGAGAGTAAGACTCGTCCATTTCCCATGAAGTCACCCGGAAATTTCACGACCATGAGTGACACGATATCCAGATACAAAAACTTGAGCAAGAGCCTCACACACGCCCTTTTTTCATATCCCGTAGAGTTCTCCTCATGGTCTGTAGATCAGTCCTGCCATACCTATGACCCGAAACATAAGCCGAGTTTGTGTTTTCAGACAACTGTCCAAACAGCCGTGGCTTACACATCCTACAGGCTCAGGCCCCTGGAGCCAAACCTGACGACTGTGCTTGCCCTCTCCAATGGAATTGTACGTGCCCATTCCAATGTCCACAACCACACTAATAGTATAAAACTCCAAAGTCCCTGAGGCCATCCCAATATTTGTGGCGTCTCTCGACAAACGGGGGCAATCTGGGCCCTTCTGAGCGCCTACCGGCACTCAGACCCGTAGACTGATGTCCCCAGAGGTAAAAAGGAAAAACAGGCCCCTAGGCACCTATCGGTTCCATTGGTGTGGCTTCCAGGCATCACTCCTAGAGACCTGGATTTCAATAACAGCATATGGCTGTTTCTTGACTCACCCATCAGAACAAATCTCATCTACACATGGGAAACTTGCACGATGGAGCTGTGTGAAAGCCTCTCTTTAGGAGAACCGTTTAGGGCCCCAGTGCCACCGCTTCATTCCAAGGTCTCCATAGACACAAAATCATATTAGGACACATCCACGAGAGAGTCCATTTCAACTCAGCCCACTCGGTGGCTCCGCTGATCCAGCAGATCT
>NW_025422259.1:0-98063 GCF_011764305.1 Mustela putorius furo | reverse complement strand
TTCCCCGAAAAAGCCACCAAGCTAAGGGGAGCCGCCAGGATCCTTAGAGACAAAAAGTCTCCCATGGATGCATGAGACATCACCTACATTCTGAGGTCATTCTGGACACACAATCCAGATGGAAAAGTCTGTGCTACTGTCTTCTAGTCATCCTAATTACAGTTCCTGATGAGCTGACCCCCAGGTCTATGCATTTGGCCTGCGATCACCTCGCGACTAATCCGAACCTGAATTTGTGTTTGCAGACTTCTTTCCCAAAACCATGGCTCACATACCCTCCTGGATGGGGTCACACGAGGTGCACCAAAGGACTGTGGCTGAATTCCCCAAGGAAACTGTGCCTATCACAGTTGCCCAAACCTTCCAGATTAAGAGAAACCTGCAAGGCCCCTGAGCCCACTCCAATTTTGGCGGCTGTCTGGATGCAAATGCACAGTATGAAACACCCTGATTAGCTACATTCAGATGGACAGCCACGTCAATGGTCCTGAGTCAGAAGATTGAACCTCACAAGCCATTGGACCTCATTGGAACAACTGATTAGGTTTTCAGGCATCTGTCCTCAGGGTTCTGTTCTGGAATACCATCTTATGATACAACCTGTCCTGAGCCCAGAAAACGCCCAGCAAACTCTCTTCGGGCGCCATACGTCTGAAGGGCAGCCCCACCGCGCATGGCCGGCATCGCGAGCGCTCGAGCATGCAGCTCATCAGGAAGCCCTCCTTGAGGCAGGCTACAGTGAGGCCGACGCCTCCTGCTAATCCTCCGCCTGCGGGGGTTCCCTCCCTGGTGCTGTCCCATGAGGCCGGGCCCACCAGGAAGACCGGGCTCCAAATTTCACCTGCTTCCCAGCCTTCTGCTTCCGGGGACCTGTCCGTCGGTGCCTCCATCTGGGGAACCCTGGGTCCCACAGCCACGCCTCCCCCTCCCACCCCAGCGCCAACGGTGCCTTTGGGTGCTTCAGACAAGATTCTGAGCGAGAGAAACCTGTCCAAACAGCTCTGGCCTACACAACCTAGAGGCTCAGGCCCCTGGAGCCAAACCTGAGGACTGTGCTTGCCCTCTCCAAGGGAATTGTATGTGCCCATTCAAATGGCCAAAACCCAACTAATAGGATAAACCTCCAAAGTCCCTGAGGCCATCCCAATATTTGTGGCTTTCCAGGACAAAGAGGGGCAATCTGGGCCCATCTGAACACCTACCTGCACTCAGACCCGTAGACTGATATCCCCAGAGGTAATAAGGCAAGAACAGGCCCCTAGGCACTAATCAGATCCATTGCTTTGTTTTCCAGGCATTTCTCCTCAGAGGCCTGGATTTCAATACCAGCATATGGCTGTTTCTTGACTCACCAATCAGAACAAATCTCATGTACACATGGGAAACTTGCACGTTTGTAGCTGTGTCAAAGCCTCTGTTTAGGAGAACCCTACACGGCCCAAGTGCAACCGCTTCTTTCCAAGGTCTCCCATAGACACAAAGACATATTAGGACACATCCACGGGAGAGTCCATTTCAGCTCAGCCTCCTCGGTTGCTCCCCCAGATCCAGCAGATCTAACCTGTCTTTTGCTTGGAGACAATTGGAATGCGAGGTGGCTACCCAGCCATCCATCCTTCGAACCTTGCTCGGGATCGTTGGCCTGGAGCCAACCAACAGGTCTCAATTGTCCTGTAGAAGAATCATTGCAGTTGGTAGCTTCTCACAACTCCGATGGTGGCAAAACCCCCATGGCCTAGTGATCCACTCCCCCCTTCAAGAAGGGGCCATCAGGGACAGAAAGTCGAACCTGAGCCATCGTCTGATCCTCGCCCTGACTTCAGATGCAGGATATCTCGATTCAGGTCTGTAGATTGTGCCTGCCATATCGTCACCCAGACCTAGGCCTAGCTTGGGTTCTCAGACTTCCGTCCTCAGACTACTGGCCAACAAGCCCTCCAGTTTCGCAATCCAGAACTACAATGCAGCACTCTGCCTGCCCTCCAGACGAAAAACATTGCCCTCTGGGGCTACCCAGAAACCCCAAATGAGGATCAACCTGCACGCCATTCGGCTGTACCCCAAATATATAGGCTGACCTGGGCACTAATGCCCTTTCTGACACAGCCTGAGCCTGGACCTCCTGGCCCCACCCAGACAGCTGGCCGCACATTGAGCACATCGGACCCGCCATGGCCTTAGGACGTCATCTCTTCTCAACCTCGGTTTTCAGGCTTCAGAACCTAGACCTTATCTCCAATCACTGCCCGGGTTTGAAAATGATGCAGGAATCAGAACTCTTTCCCCATGGCAAGAAACCTTGTGGTTGGCATGTTGTCCAAGGTTCAGTGTAGTTGAAACCAATGTGGCCCATGAGGCCCCGCCCATGCTTGCAGGCCACATTTGTCACAAACACACATTGTGACCCTCAGCCTGAGCCCAGTGCTCAGGTAAGGCCTCTCAGTGGCTGGATGAAGAGACAGCATATAGGGCTTGCCATGCCCCTAGGCCCCAATGTTTCACCATAGTTCGGGTTGTCCCTTCACTCTTCCCCAGGGCTCTGCTTTGGAATTCCTCTTTTGGTGGGACACCTGAGGTACAAACCTGAAAGGAGTCCTCCCATCCCACAAATTGACGAAAAACAATTGGGATCGGGCCAAATCCTCCGAGAGGAAGATTCGTCCATGGCCCATGAGGCCTACCCAACATTCCAGGGCCATCGCTGATACAAAATCCAGAGACAAAACCCTGAGCAAGCGCCTCAGATTCGCTCATTCTTCATATCCTGAAGAGTTCTTCCCATGGTTTGTAGAACGGGCGTGCCATACCTACGTCCCCAAACCTAAGCTGAGTTTGTGTTTTCAGACTTCTGTCCTCAAACTCCTGGACCACACGCCCTCCAGGCTGGGCCCCTGGAGCCAAATATTAGGACTGTGCCTACCCAATCCTGGGAATTCTGCCCATTCCATTGTCCAAAATCGTACAAATTAGGACAACCCTCCAAAGCCCCGGAGGCCATCCCAATGGTGTAGGTCGCCCAGGACAAAAAATGGCGTCTGACACCAGCTGAGCATCTACCTCCACTCAAACCATAGATGGATGTCCCCAGAGAAGAAGATTGAAACAGACAGGACCATAGGCCATTATCGGATCCTTTGCTTTGGTTTACAGGCATGTCTCCTCAAAATCAGGATTCCCATACCAACATAGGGGTTTTCTTGAGGTACCATAAAACAAATCTCGTCTCAACAAGGAAACGTGTGCATGGGAGTTATGCCAAAACTTAGGAGAATACTTCAGGGTCCAGGTGTCACCGCCCCATTCCAAGGCCCTCATGGACACAAACACACATTAGGACCCATCCTCAGGAAAGTCCATTTCAACACAGCCTCCCCGGTTACTCCCGCAGATGCATCAGATCTAAACTATCTTGTTGCTAGGAGACAATTGGAATGCGATGCGGGCTTCCCAGTCATCCATCCTCGAACGGTGCTCTGGAGTAATTCCATATGGGATGTCCTGGAGCTGTCCAACAGGTCTCAATTGTCCCACAGAAGGAATCCTTGAAGGGGGCTTCCCAGAACTCCCAACGTGGGAAAACCTCCAGGGCCTCGAGATTCCGCTCCCTTCATGAAGGGGCCGTCAGTCACAGAAACTCCAACCTGAGCCAACGTCTGATCCTCGGCCTGACATCAGATGCATGAGATATTGGTTCAGATCTGCAGGGGGTACCTGCCATGCCCTCACCCTGAAAGCGAAGTCTAGCTTGTGTTCTCAGACTTCTGTCCTCACACTCCTGGCCCAGAAACCCGAAAGTTTGGCAATTCCGGAACGACAATGAAGGACTCTGCCTGCCCTCTAGAAAAAATATATTGATTAATGAGCTGCCCAGGCAGCTTAAAGGAGGAAAAACCTACACTGCACTCGAATGTACCCAAATTATATAGTCTAACCTGGGCACTAATGCACTGTCTGACACAACCTGAGCCCGGACCTCCTGAGAAACACCCAGACAGCTGACCGCACACTGAGCACATCAGACCCGCATGGCCTTAGGTCATCATCTCTTCCCTACCTCAGTTTTCAGGCTTCAGAACCTAGACCTTATCTCCAATCACTGCCAAGGGGTGACTGTGATGCAGAAATCAGAACTCTTCCTTACCCATGCCAAGAAAACTTGTGGTTGGCATGTTGTCCAACGTTCAGTGCAGGAGAAACCAGCATTCACCCTGAGTCCCCGCCCATTCTGGAGTGCGACGGGGGCATAAACTAGCATTGTGGCCCTCAGCGTGAGTCCTGTCCTCTAGTAAGTCCACTCAGTGGCTGGACCCTTAGATGTCATCATGGGCTTGACATGTCCCTAGGCCCCAATTTTTGACCAGATTTCTGGTTGTCCAGTCGCCCGTCCCCAGGGCTCTACTCTGGAATCCCTCAGTGTGGGCAACCTGAGGTTGAAAAACAAAACAGAACAAATCAACAACAACAACAAAACAGACCTCTTCCATCCCAGAGAATGACCCCAAACTCTTTGGACGGGGCAACACCCCCAGAGAGTAAGACTCGTCCATTTCCCATGAAGTCACCCGGAAATTTCACGACCATGAGTGACATGATATCCAGAGACAAAAACTTGAGTAAGAGCCTCACACTCGCCCTTTTTTCATATCCCGAAGAGTTATCCTCATGGTCTATTGATCAGTTCTGCCATACCTATGACCCGAAACATAAGCCGAGTTTGTGTTTTCAGACAACTGTCCAAACAGCCCTGGCCTACACACCCTACAGCCTCAGGCCCCTGGAGCCAAACCTGACGACTGTGCTTGCCCTCTCCAAAGGAATTGTATGTGCCCATTCCAATGGCCACAACCCTACTAATAGGATAAACCTCCAAAGTACCTGAGGCCATCCAAATAGTTCTGGCTTCCCAGGACAAACAGGGGCAATCGGAGCCCATCTGAGCACCTACCGGCACTCAGACCCGTAGACTGATGTGCCCAGAAGTAAAAAGGAACGAACAGGCCCCTAGGCACTAATCGGATCCATTGCTTTGTTTTCCAGTCATTTCTCCTCAGAGGCCTGGATTTCAATACCAGCATATGGCTGTTTCATGACTCACCCATCAGAACAAATCTCATCTACACATGGGAAACTTGCACGTCGGAGCTGTGTCTAAGCCTCTGTTTAGGAGAACCCTTCAGGGCCCCAGTGCCACCACTATTTCCAAGGTCTCCATAGACACAAAGACATATTAGGACACATCCACGGGAGAGTCCATTTCAGCTCAACCTCCTCAGTTGCTCCCCCAGATCCAGCAGATCTAACCTGTCTTGTTGCTTGGAGACAATTGGATGCGAGGTGGGCTACCCAGCCATCCATCCTTAGAACCCTGCTCGGAATCATTGGCCAGGAGCCAACCAACAAGTCTAAATTGTCCTGCAGAAGTGTCTTTGCAGTTGGTAGCTTCTCACAACTCCCATCGTGGGAAAACCACCATGGCCTCGTGATCCACCCCCCCGTTCAAGAAGGGGCCGTCAGGGACATAAAGTCCATCCTGAGCGATCGTCTGATCCTCGCCCTGACTTCAGATGCACGAGATCTCGATTCCGGTCTGTAGATTGTGCCTGCCATATCCTCACCCAGAAACCTAGGTCTAGCTTGGGTTCTCAGACTTCCGTCCTCAGACTACTGGCCCACAAGCCCTCCAGTTTGGCAATACAGAACTACAATGCAGCACTCTACCTGCCCTCCAGACGAAAAACATTGCCCTCTGGGGCTATCCAGAAACGCCAAATGAGGATCAACCTGCACGCCATTCGGCTCTACCCCAAATATATAGGCTGACCTGGGCACTAATGCCCTTTCTGACACAGCCTGAGACTGGACCTCCTGGCCCCACCCAGACAGCTTGCCGCACATTGAGCACATCGGACCCACCATGTCCTTAGGTCGTCATCTCTTCTCAACCTCGGTTTTCAGGCTTTAGAACCTAGACCTTATCTGCAATCACTGCCCGGGTTTGAAAATGATGCAGAAATCAGAACTCTTTCCCCATGGCAAGAAACCTTGTGGTTGGCATGTTGTCCAATGTTCAGTGTCGTTGAAACCCGTGTGGCCCCTGAGGCCCGCCCATGCATGCGGGCCTCATTGGTCACAAACACACATTGTGACCCTCAGCCTGAGCCCAGTCCTCAGGTAGGGCCTCTCAGTGGCTGGATGGAGAGACAGCATATTGGGCTTGCCATGCCCCTAGGCCCCAATATTTCACCATAGTTCGGGTTGTCCCTTCACTCTTCCCCAGGACTCAGCTTTGGAATTCCTCTTTTGGTGGGACACCTTAGGTAACAAACCTGAAAGGAGTCCTCCCATCCCACAGATTGACGAAAAATAATTGGGATCGGGCCAAATCCACAGAGAGGAAGATTCGTCCATGGACCATGAGCCCTACCCAACATTCCATGGCTATCGCTGATACAAAATCCAGAGGCAAAAGCCTGAGCAATTGCCTCAGACTCGCTCATCCTTCATATCCTGAAGAGCTCTTCCCATGGTTGGTAGATCGGGCGTGCCATACCTACGCCCCCAAACCTAATCTGAGTGTGTGTTTTCAGACTTCTGTCTGAAAGTCCTGGGCCACACACCCTCCAGGCTGGGGCCCCTGGAGCCACACATTAGGACAGTGCCTACACAATCCATGGGAATTCTGCCCATTCCTTTGTCCAAAATAGTACAAATTAGGAGAACCCTCCAAAGCCCCAGAGGCCATCCCAATAGTGTAGGTCGCCCGTGACAAAAAAGTGCAGTCTGACACCAGCTGAGCATCTACCTCCACTCATACCATAGATGGATTTCCGCAGAGAAGAAGATTGAACCAGACAGGACCCTAGGCCATTATCTGATCCTTTGTGTTGGTTTACAGGCATGTCTCTTCAAAAGCCTTGATTCCAAGACCAGCATAGGGGTTTTCTTGAGGCACCATAAGAAAAAATCTCGTCTCCACTAGGAAACATGTGCATGGGAGCTATGTCAAAAGCTTACGATAATACTTCAGGGTCCCAGTGCCACCGCCCCATTCCAAGGCCCTCATGGACACAAACACTCATTAGGTCCCATCCTCAGGAAAGTCCATTTTAACTCAGCCTCCCCGGTTGCTCCCGCAGATCCGTCAGATCTAAACTGTCTTGTTGCTAGGAGCCAATTGGAATGCGAGTCTGGCTTCCCAGGCATCCATCCTGGAACGGTGCTCTGGAGTCATTCCCTATGGGATGTCCTGGAGCTGTCCAACAGGTCTCAATTGTCCCGAAGAAGGAATCCTTGAAGGGGGCTTCCCACAACTCCCAACGTGGGAAAACCTCGGGGCCTCGAGATTCCGCTCAGTTCATGAAGGGGCCGTCAGGCACAGAAACTCCAACCTGAGCCGTCTGATCCTCGGCCTGACATCAGATTCATGAGATATTGGTTCAGATCTGCAGGGGGTACCTGCCGTGCCCTCACCCTGAAACCGAAGTCTAGCTTGTGTTCTCAGACGTCCGGCCTCACACTCCTGGCCCCGAAGCCCTCAGGTTTGTCAATTCTGGACCGACAATGAAGCTCTCTGCCTGCCCTCTAGAAAAAATATATTGCCTAATGAGCTGCCCAGGCAGCTTAAAGGAGGAAAAACCTACACAGCACTCGAATGTACCCAAATTATATAATCTAAACTGGGCACTAATGCAATGTCTGACACAACCTGAGCCCGGACCTCCTGACCAAAACCAGGACAGCTGACCGCACACTGAGCACATCAGACCCGCCATGGCCTTAGGTCATCATCTCTTCCCTACCTCAGTTCTCAGGCTTCAGAACCTAGACCTTATCTCCAATCACTGCCCAGGGGTGACGGTGATGCAGAAATCAGAACTCTTCCTTACCCATGGCAAGAAACCTTGTGGTTGGCATGTTGTCCATCGTTCAGTGTAGGAGAAACCAGCATTCACCCGGAGGCCCCACCCATTTTTGAGTGCGAAGGGGGCATAAACACGCATTGTGACCCTCAGTGTGAGTCCTGTCCTCTAGTAAGTCCTCTCAGTGGCTGGACCCTTAGATGTCATCATGGGCTTGACATGTCAGTAGGCCCCAACTTTTGACCTGATTTCTGGTCGTCCAGTCGCCCCTCCCCAGGGCTCTACTCTGGAATCCCTTATTTGGTGGGACACCTGAGGTTGAAAAACAAAACAAAACAAACCAACAACAACAAAACGGACCTCTTCCATCCCACAGAATGACCCCAAACTCTTTGGACGGGGCCAAACCCCCAGAGAGTAAGACTCCATTTCCCATGAAGTCACCCGGAAATTTCACGACCATGAGTGACACGATATCCAGAGACAAAAACTTGAGCAAGAGCCTCACACTCGCCCTTTTTTCATATCCCTAAGAGTTCTCCTCATTTTCTGTAGATCAGTCCTGCCATACCTATGACCCGAAACATAAGCCGAGTTTGTGTTTTCAGAAAACTGTCCAAATAGCTCTGGCCTACACACCCAACAGGCTCAGGCCCCTGGAGCCAAACCTGAGGACTGTGCTTGCCCTCTCCAAGGAAATTGTATGTGCCCATTCAAATGGCCACAACCCTACTAATAGGATAAACCTCCAAAGTCCCTGAGGCGATCCCAATAGTTGTGGCTTCCCAGGACAAACACGGGCAATCTGAGCCCATCTGAGCACCTACCTGCACTCAGACCCGTAGACTGATGTCCCCAGAAGTAAAAAGGAACGAACAGGCCCCTAGGCACTAATCGGATCCATTGCTTTGTTTTCCAGGCATTTCTCCCCAGAAGCCTGGTTTTCAATACCAGCATATGGCTGTTTCTTGACTCACCCATCAGAATAAATCTCATGTACACATGGGAACTTGCACGTTAGAGCTGTGTCAAAGCCTCTGTTTAGGAGAACCATTCAGGGCCCCAGTGCCACCGCTTCTTTCCAAGGTCTCCATAGACACAAGGACATATTAGGACACATCCACGGGAGAGTCGATTTCAACTCAGCCTCCTCGGTTGCTCCCCCAGATCCAGCAGATCTAACCTGTCTTGTTGCTTGGAGACAATTTGAATGCGAGGTGGGCTACCCAGCCATTCATCCTTAGAACCCTGCTCGGAATCATTGGCCTGGAGCCAACCAACAGATCTCAATTGTCCTGCAGAAGAATCTTTGCAGTTGGGAGCTTCTCACAACTCCCATCGTGGGAAAACCCCCATGACCTCGTGATCCACGCCCCCTTCAAGACGGGGCCATCAGGGACAGAAAGTCCAACCAGAGCGATCGTCTGATCCTCGCCCTGACTTCAGATGCACGAGATCTTGATTCAGGTCTCACAGAGAAACCAAGGCCTAGCTTGGGTTCTCAGACTTCTGTCCTCAGACTACTGGCCCACAAGCCCTACAGTTTGGCAATCCAGAACTACAATGCAGCACTCTGCCTGCCCTCCAGAAGAAAAACATTGCCCTCTGGGGCTACCCAGAAACCCCAAATGAGGATCAACCTGCACGCCATTCGGCTGTACCCCAAATATATATGCTGACCTGGGCACTAATGCCCTTTCTGACACAGCCTGAGCCTGGACCTCCTGGCCCCACGCAGACAGCTGGCCACACACTGAGCACATCGGACCCGCCATGACCTTAGGCCGTCATCTCTTCCCAATTTCGGTTTTCGGGCTTCAGAACCTAGACCTTAAATCCAATCTCGGCCCAGGTTTGAAAATGATGCAGAAATCAGAACTCTTTCTCCATGGCAAGAAACCTTGTTTTTGGCATGTTGTGCAAGGTTCAGTGTAGTTGAAAAGAGTGTGGATGTGAGGACCCGCCCATGCTTGCGGGCCACATTGGTCACAAACAGAGATTGTGACCCTCAGCATGAGCCCCGTCCTCAGGTAATGCCTCTCAGTGGCTGGATGAAGAGACAGCATATTGGACTTGCCATGCCCCTAGGCCCCAATTTTTAACCATAGTTCGGGTTGTCCCTTCACACTTCCCCAGGGCTCTGCTTTGGAATTCCTCTTTTGGTGGGACCCCTGAGGTAACAAATCTGAAAGGAGTCCTCCCATCCCACAGATTGACGAAAAATAATCTGGATCGGGCCAAATCCACAGAGAGAAAGATTCGTCCATAGCACATGAGGCCTCCCCAACACTCCACGGCCATTGCTGATACAAAATCCAGAGACAAAAGCCTGAGCACGCGCCTCAGACTCGCTCATTCGTCATATCCTGAAGAGTTCTTCAGATAAGAACCTACAGGGCACTAGCAGCCACCAAAAATATATAGTCTAACCTGGGCACTAATTCACTGTCTGACAACCTGAGCACGGACCTCGTGACCAACACGCAGACACCTGACCGCACACTGAGCACATCAGACCCGCCATGGCCTTAGGTCATCATCTCTTCCCTACCTCAGTTTTCAGGCTTCAGAACCTAGACTTTATCTCCAATCACTGCCCAGGGGTGAGTGTGATGCAGAAATCAGAACTCTTCCTTACCCATGGCAAGAAACCTTGTGGTTGGCATGTTGTCCAACGTTCAGTGTAGGAGAAACCAGCATTCACCCTGAGGCCCCGCCCATTCTTGAGTTCGACCAGGGCATAAACACGCATTGTGACCCTCAGCGTGAGTCCTTCCTCTAGTACGTCCTCTCAGTGGCTGGACCATTAGATGTCATAATGGGCTTGACATGTCCCTGGGCCCCAATTTTTAACCAGATTTCTGGTTGTCCAGTCGCCCCTCCCCAGGTCTCTACTCTGGAATCCCTCATTTGGTGGGACACCTGAGGTTGAAAAACAAAACAAAACAAATCAACATCAACAGAACAACGGAATTCTTCCATCCCACAGAATGACCTCAAACTCTTTGGACGGGACCAAACCCCCAGAGAGTAAGACTCGTCCATTTACCATGAAGTCACCTGGAAATTTCACGACCATGAGTGACACGATATCCAGAGATAAAAAGTTGAGCAAGAGCCTCGCACTCGCCCTATTTTCATATCCCAAAGAATTCTCCTCATGGTCTGTATATCAGTCCTGCCATACCTATGACCCGAAACATAAGCCGAGTTTGTGTTTTCAAACAGTTGTCCAAACAGCCCTGGCCTACACACCCTATAGGTTCAGGCCCCTCGAGCCAAACCTGACGACTGTGCTTGCCCTCTCCAAGGGAATTGTATGTGCCCATTCCAATGGCCACAACCCTACTAATAGGATAAACCTCCAAAGTCCCTGAGGCCATCCCAATATTTGTGGCTTCCCAGGACAAAGAGGGGCAATCTGGGCCCAGCTGAGCACCTACCGGCACTCAGACCCGTAGACTGATGTCCCCAGATGTAAAAAGGAACGATCAGGCCCCTAGGCACCTATTGGATCCATTGCTTTGGTTTCCAGGCATCTCTCCTCAGAGGCCTGGAATCCAATAACAGCATATGGCTGTTTCTTGAATCACCCATCAGAACAAATCTCATCTACACATCGGAAACTTGCACGATGGGGCTGTGTGAAAGTCTCTCATTAGGAGAACACTTCAGGACCCCAGTGACACCGCTTCATTCCAAGGTCTCCATAGACGCAAAATCGTATTAGGACACATCCACGGGAGAGTCCATTTCAACTGAGCCTCCTCGGTTGCTCCCCCCTGATCTAGCAGATCTAACCTGTTTTGTTGCTTGGAGACAATTGGAATGCGTGGTGGGCTACCCAGCCATCCATCCTTAGAACCCTGCTCAGAATCATTGTCCTGGAGCCAACCAACTGGTCTCAATTGTCCTGCAGAAGAATCTTTGCAGTTGGGAGCTTCTCACATCTCCCATCGTGCGAAAACACCCATGGCCTCGTGATCCACCCCCCCTTCAAGAAGGGGCCATCAGGGACAGAATGTCCAACCTGAGCGATCGTCTGATCCTCGCCCTGACTTCAGATGAATGAGATATCGATTCAGGTCTGTAGATTGTGCCTGCCATACCCTCACCCGGAACCCTAGGCCTAGCTTGGGGTCTCAGACTTCCGTCCTCAGACTACTGGCCCACAAGCCCTCCAGTTTGGCACTCCAGACTACAATGCAGCACTCTGCCTGCCTACCAGAAGAAAAACATTTCCCTCTGGTGCTACCCAGAAACCCCAAATGAGGATCAACCTGCACGCCATTCGGCTGTACCCCAAATATATAGGCTGACCTGTGCACTCATGCCCTTTCTGACACAGCCTGAGCCTGGATCTCCTGGCCCCACCCAGACAGCTGGCCGCACACTGATCACATCGGACCCGCCATGGCCTTAGGACGTCATCTCTTCTCAACCTCGTTTTTCAGGCTTCAGAACCTAGACCTTATCTCCAATCATGGCCCGGATTTGAAAATGATGCAGAAATCAGAACTCTTTCCCCATGGCAAGAAACCTTGTGGTTGGCATGTTGTCCAAGGTTCAGTGTACTTCAAACCAGTGTGGATATGAGGCCTCGCCCATGATTGCGGGCCACATTGGTCACAAACACACATTGTGACCCTCAGCCTGAGCCCAGTCCTCAGGTAAGGTCTCTCAGTGGCTGGATAGAGAGACAGCATATTGGGCTTGCCATGCTCCTGGGCCCCAATTTTTAACCGTAGTTACGGTTGTCCCTTCACTCTTCCCCAGGGTTCTGCTTTGGAATTCCTCTTTTGGTGGGACACCTGAGGTAACAAACCTGAAAGGAATTCTCCCATCCCACAGATTGACTAAAAATAATTGGGATCGGGCCAAATCCACAGAGAGCAAGATTCGTCCATGGCCCATGAGGCCTCCCACATTCCACGGCCATCGCTGATACAAAATACAGAGACAAAAGCCTGAGCATGCGCCTCAGACTCGCTCATTCGTCATATCCTGAAGATTTTTTCAGATAAGAACCTACAGGGCACTAGCAGCCACCCAAAATATATAGTCTAACCTGGGCACTAATTCACTGTCTGACAACCTGAGCCCGGACCTCGTGACCAACACCCAGACAGCTGACCTCACACTGAGCACATCAGACCCTCCATGGCCTTAGGTCATCATCTCTTCCCTACCTCAGTTTTCAGGCTTCAGAACCTAGACCTTACCCTAAGGTTTCAGGCTTCAAAACCATGAACCTAACCCTAACCCTGACCCCTACCCTAAGCCTTACGCTAACCCTGACCTCAACGATATCTAACCCTAAGCCTGACCCTAAGTCTTTCTTAACCCTAACCCTAACACTAACCTTTTCTAAACCCAGCTCTGTTCCCTCCAGCAGGGACATCCCCTGCACCCAGGCCTCCCACGTGCTGCGAGGAGGCTATATGGGGGTCACTGGATGGGAACTGCATTGAGTGGAGTGTGAGCCTTGAGCAGCATGGGGACCGGCAGCTCAGGGAGCTCTGGTGCAGCAGGAAGTTCGGTAAGGAGCCCCCAGGCAGTCGTGACCTCACTTCCCTGACGACAGAGCCCAAAGGAATTGGAACCCACGTATCCAGGCACCCCATTACAGAGAAAGCCCCCTGCCCAGCTCATTTCTAGGCACATCCTAAAGGAAGCGACATGTTCTTCTGCTGTACTGAAGCTGAGAGGATTCAGGGAGAAGAGAGCTCGCCGGCCAGACAAGTCCCCTCCCTGGCAGGTCATATCAGGTTTCCCCAACGCCTCAGGCCTTTGGCTAATAAAATCAAAAGGAGACATGAGGGGGCTCAGAGTCAGAGTGTCCCACACCTTCTATTCGACCGGTGTAGCCCTAGGTCTCCTCCCCGTCTCTGTGTGTTGGTGTGTGTGTGTGTGTGTGTGTGTGTGTGTGTGTGTGTGTGCCACTGGGTTTCTGTGTCTGTGTGTAAAGAGGACCTGGCCATGCCATCCTGGGTGGAGATGCCCCAAGCAGGATGAGGCTGATATGGGGTTAGATGTCTGGTGGGTAAGTCATGTTCACACCCCAGTTTAAGGCTGCTTAAGTGGGATCAGTTGTAGGGTCTACACCTTTCTGCCCAGGGTTTATCCTGAGACCCTGAATGGATGGGTCCATGACTCAGGAGCAGGGCTAACCCTAACAGTAACCACTAACCCTGACCCTGACACTGACTGTGAGCCTGCCCCAAACCCTAACCCAAGCCCTGACCCTGACTCTGACCCTGACCCTGACTCTGACCCTGACCCTGACTGTGATACTTACCTGAACGCAAAACAAAACCTAAGCCTGGCAAGGACCCTGATGTGGACCCTGAACCTAAACCTAACTCTGACATTATCGTAAATATGACTAATACCTAACCATGACCCAGACCCTGACCCTAATCCTAACCCTGATGCTGATCTAAACCTGACCCTAACACTAACCCTGACACTGAATGTGAGCATGAACCTAACTCTAACCCTAAACCTAACCCGGACCCTGACACTCACACAGGCCCTGACCCGAAACCTAACGCTGAGCCTAACCCTAAAACTAACCCCTAACATTATCCCTGACTCTGACCGTAACCCGGTCTAACCCTAACCCTCAAACTACCTCTAATCCTAACTCTAACCCCACTTTAACAATAATCCTGACCCTCTCCCTGAACCTGATCATAACCCTAACTCTGAACTTTGCCTATGTCAGACCTTAACCTTAAACCTGACCCTGGCCTTGACCTTAACACTGACCCTAACCCTGACTGTAAACCTAACTCTGACCAGAACCGTGATCCTGAACAGAATCCTAACCCTAAGCTAACACTGATCCTGAACGTACTTATAAAACAGAACCTAAACATAAAGCTGACCTTACCATAACAAAAACCTAATCCTGACCCTGACCCTAAACCTGACACTAAACCTGTCCCAAACCTAACCCTGACCCTGACGTGAACCTTGCCCCCACACCAAAACTTGAACCTGACCCTAAATCTGACCATGACCCTGAACCTGACCCTAAACCTAACCTTCATCCTAACACTGATCCTGTCCCTGACTGTGACTGTAACACTAACCATGACCCTACTGTGAGCCTGACTCTAAACCTAACCATGAACCTAACCCTAACCCTGACCACTACCCTAAGCCTTACGCTAACCCTAACCCCAAAGACGTCTAACCCTAACCCTGACCCTAAGTCATTCTTAACCCTAACCCTAACACTAACCTGGTCTAAAACCAGCTCTGTTCCCTCCAGCGGGGAAAACAGCTGCACGCAGGCCTCCCAGGGGCTGTGGGGAGGCTGTATGGGGGTCACAGGATGGGCACTGCATTGAGTGGAGTGTGAGCCTTGAGCAGCTTGGGGACCGGCGGCTCAGGGAGCTCTGGTGGAGCAGGAAGTTCGGTAAGGAGCCCCCAGGCAGTGGTGACCTCACTTCCTTGATGACCGAGCCCAAGGGAATTGGAACCCACATATCCAGGCACCCCATTACAGAGAAAACCGCCATGCCCAGCTCATTTCTAGGCACATCCTAAAGGAAGCGACACGTTCTTCTTCTGTACTGAAGCTGAGAGGATGCAGGGAGAAGAAAGCTCGCCCACCAGACACGTCCCCTCCCTGTCAGGTCATATCAGGTTTCCCCAACGCCTCAGGCCCTTTGGCTAATAAAATCAAAACGTGACACCAGGGGGCTCAGAGTCAGAGAGTCCCACACCTTCTATTCGACTGGTGTAGCCCTAGGTCTCCTCCCTGTCTCTCTCTCTGTGTGCGTGTGTGAGTGTTTTGCCACTGGGTTTCTGTGTCTGTATGTAAAGAGGACCTGGCCATGCCATCGTGGATGGAGATGCCACAAGCAGGATCAGGCTGATGATGGGTTAGATGCCTGGTGGGCAAGTCATGAGTCCATGACCCAGGAGCAGGGCGAACCCTAACAGTAACCACTAACCGTGACCCTGACACTGACTCTGAGCCTGCCCCAAACCCTAACCCGAACCCTGACCCTGACCCTGACCCTGACCCTGACGCTAAAACTGACCGTGATACCGACCTGAACCCTTAATCTGAACCTGAGCCTGACACTGACCTTGTCCGGATCCTGGACCTAAAACTAACTCTGGAATAACCTAGCTATGACTCATCCCTAACCGTGACCCTGACCCTGACCCTAAACCTAATACTGACCTTGAACTAACCCTGAGCCTAACTGAACCCTGTCCGTGACTGTGTGCCTGACCCTAAAACTAACCCTAAGGTAACCCTAACCCTGACCCTTATACGGACCTTGAACCTAAACCGAACACTGACCCTGACCCTAACACTAAGCCCTACCATAAACCAAACCCTCACCCTGACCTTACGCAGTCTAAGCCTAACACTCACGTTAACACTACTTTTAACACTAACCCTAACCCCATCCCAAATTTTCCCATAAACCTAACTGTGAACCTGAACCGAACATAAAGCAAAGACTGAACCTAAACCTGACCCTGGCCCTGAACTTCACCTGACCCTGATCCTGACCCTAATCCTAACCATGACCTTAACACTGACCACTACATAACCCTGTCCCTGACCCAAATGTGGACTTTAACCAATACCTGATCCTGACGCTAAACCTGACACTGGCCCTAAACTTCACCATGACCCTGACCCAGGCCATGACCATCAACCTAACCCTGACCCTAACAGTGACCCTGACCCAAACCTAACACTAACCCTGAGACTGAATGTGAGCCTGACCCTAACTCTACCCCTAAACGTAACCTTAACCCTGACACTACCACGGGTCCTCCGCTGATCCTATCGCTGAACCTAACCCTAACACTATACTCTAACCCTTCCTCGAACCCTGACCCTAAACATGTCTAACCCTAACCCTCAACCTAACTCTAACCCTAACACTAACCTTAAACTTTAACAATAACCCTTACCCTATACCTGCCTATGATCATAACCCTAACCCTGAACTTTGCCTCTACCAGACCCTGACCCTAAACCTGGCCCTGGCCCTTTCCCTAAACCTAACCATGACACTAACACTGACCACTACATAACCTTGTCCCTAACCCAAATGTGGACTTTGAACCAATACCTGATCCTGACCCTAAACCTGACACTGGCTCTAAATTTCACCCTGACCCTGACCCAGGCCATGATCATAAACCTAACCCTGAGCCTAATAGTGATCCCGACCCTGACCTGAACACTAAACCTGAGCCTGGCTGTTAGCCTAACCTACTCTAACCCTAAATGTAACCCTGACCCTGACACTAACGCGGGCCCTACCCCGAATCCTATTGCTGAAACTAACTCTAACACTAACCCCTAACCTACCACGGACCCTGACCCTAACAAGTTCTAACCCTAACCATCAACCTAACGCTAACCCTAACACTAACGCTGAACTTTAACAATAACCCTGACCCTATAGCTGACTATGATCATAACCCTAACCCTGAACTTTGCCTATACCAGACACTGACCCTAAACCTAACCCTGAAAATTGCTATTAGGGACCCTGATCCTAAACCTTACCATGGCCCTGACCCTAAACCTAACCATGACAGTAACACTGAATACTGCATAACCTTGTCCCAACCCAAATGTGGACTTAGAACCAATACCTGATCCTGACCCTAAACCTGACACTGCCCTAAACTATACCCTGACCCTGACGCAGGCCATGACCATAAACCTAACCCTGACCCTAACAGTGACCCTGACCCAAACCTAACACTAACCCTGAGACTGAATGTGAGCCTGACCCTAACTCTACCCCTAAACGTAACCCTGACCCTGACACTAACAGGTGCCCTCCGCGAATCCTATCGCTGAAACTAACCCTAACACTAAACCCTAACCCTACCACGGACCCTGACCCTAACGAGGGCTAACCTAACTCTCAACCTAACTCTAACCCTAAACCTAACCCTAAACATAAACAATAACCCGGACCCTATGCCTGATTATGATCATTACCCTTACCCAGAACTTTGCATATAGCAGACCCTGACCCTAAATCTGACCCTGGCCCAGACTCTAAACAGAACCATGACCCTAACAATGACCACTAAATAATCATATCCCTGACCCGAATGTGGACTTTAAACCAATACCTGAACCTGACCGTAAACCTGACACTGGCCCTAGACTTCACCGTGACCCTGACCCAGGCAAAGACTATAAACCTAACCCTGACTCTAACAGTGATGCTGACACTGACCCTAACACTAACCCTGACATTGAATGGGAGCCTGACCCTAACTCTAACCCTAAACATAACCTGCACCCTGACACTAACACGGGCCCTGACCCAAAACCTAACGCTGAACCTAACCCTAAAACTAACCCCTAAAATTATCCCTGACACTGACCCAAACCCGGTCTAACCCTAACCCTCAACCTAGCTCTAACCCTAACCCTAAACCCACTTTAACAATTATCCTAACCCTCTCCCAGAACCTGATCATAACCCTAAGTCTAAACATTGCCTATGACAGAACTTAACCTTAAAACTGACCCTGGCCTTGACCTTAACTCTGACCCTAACCCTGACTGTAAACCTAACTCTGACCCAATCCGTGATCCTGAACAGAATCGTCACCCTAAATCTCACCCTGATCCTGAACCTACTCATAAAACAGAACCTAAACATAAAGCTGGCCTTACCATAACCATGAACCTAACCCTGACCCTGACCCTAACCCTGACAATAAACCTGTCCCAAATCTAAACCTGACCCTGACATGAACCTTGCCCCCACACCAAAACTTGAACCTGACTCTAAATCTGACCATGACACTGAACCTGACCCTAAAACTAACCGTCATCCTAACACTGACCCTGTCCCTGACTGTGACCGTAACGCTAACCGTGACCCTACTCACCCTAAACCTAACCATGAACCTAACCCTAACCCTGACCCCTACCCTAAGCTTTACGGTAAGCCTGACCTCAACGACGTCTAACCCTAACCCTGACCCTAAGTCTTTCTTAACCCTAACCCTAACACTAACCTAGTCTAAACCCAGCTCTGTTCCTTCCAGCGGGGACAACAGCTGCACCTAGTCCTCCCAGGGGGTGGGAGGAGGCTCTATGGGGGTCACTGCATGGGCACTGCGTTGAGTGGAGTGTGAGCCTTGAGCAGCTTGGGGACCAGTGGCTCAGGGAGCTCTGGTGGAGCAGGAAGTTCGGTAAGGAGCCCCCAGGCAGTGGTGACCTCACTTCCCTGACGACAGAGCCCAAGGGAATTGAAACCCACGTATCCAGGCACCCCATTACAGACAAACCCCCAATGCCCAGCTCATATCTAGGCACATCCTAAAGGAAGCAACATGTTCTTCTGCTGTACTGAAGCTGAGAGGATGCAGGGAGAAGACAGCTCGCCCACCAGACAAGTCCCCTACCTGGCAGGTCATATCAGGTTTCCCCAACGCTTCAGGCCCTTTGGCTAATAAACTCAAAAGGGGACACCAGGGGGCTCAGAGTCAGAGAGGCCCACACCTTCTTATCGACCAGTGTAGCCCTAGGTCTCCTCCCTGTCTCTGCTCTGTGTGTGTGTGTGTGTGTGTGCTTGTGTGTGTGTGCCACTGGGTTTCTGTGCCTGTGTGTAAAGAGGACCTGGCTATGCCATCGTGGGTGGAGATGACCCAAGCAGGATCAGGCTGATGAGGGTTTAGATATCTGGTGGGCAAGTCATGTTCACACCGCAGTTTAAGGCTGGTTAAGTTGGATCGGGTGTAGGGTATACACCCTTCTGCCCAGGGTTTATCCTGAGACCCTGAACGGAGGGGTCCATGACCCAGGATCAGGGCTAACACTAACAGAACCACTAACCCTGACCCTGAAACTGACTGTGAGCCTGCCCTATACCTAACCCAAGCCCTGACCCTGACCCTGAACCTGACCCTGACTGTGATCCTGACCTGAACCCTAAACCTAAACCTAAGCCTGACACTGACCCTGATGTGGACCCTGAACCCAAACCTAACTCTGACATTACCGTAACCATGACTGAAACCTAACTAGGACCCTGACCCTGACCCTAATCCGAATCCTGACGCTGACCTAACCCGGAAGCTAACCCTAAGCCTGAACGTGACTGTGAGCCTGACGCTAGCCCTAAAACTAAAGGTAACTCTAACCATGAACCTCTACGGACCCTGAACCTAAACCTAACGCTGAACCTGACCCTAACACTAACCCCTACCCTAAACCAAACCCTAACCCTGACCTTATGCTGTCTAACCCACCCTAACCATAACCCTACTTCTAAATCTAACCCAAACCCCATCCCAAACCCTACCGCCAAAACCTAAGTGTGACACTGAACCGAATATTGACCCTATACCAAAGCCTGACCCTCAACCTGACCCTGGCCCTGACCTTCATCTGACCGTGACCCTGACCCTAATCCAAACCATGACAATACACTAACAACTACATAAACCTGTCCCTGACCCGAATGTGGATTTTAAACCAACCTGAACCTGACCCTCAACCAGACACTGGTGCTAAACTTCACCCTGAGCGTGACCCAGACCATGACCATAAACCTAACCTTGACCCTAACAGTGACCCCGACCCTGACCTGAAAACTAAACCTGACCGTGACTGTGAGCCTGACCTTAACTCGAACCATAAATGTAACTCTGACCCTGACGCTGACACTGGCCCTCCTTGAATCCTATTGCTGATCCTAACCCTAACACTAACCCCTAAACCTACCACGGACACTGACCCTAACAAATTCTTACCCTAACAGACAACCTAACGCTAACCCTAACACTAACCCTAAACTTAAACAATAACCATGACCCTATACCTGATAATGATCATAACCCTAACCCGGAACGTTGCCTATACCAGACCCTGACCCTAAATCACCCTCATCCAGACCCTAAACCTAACCATGACCCTCACAATGACCACAACATAACCCTGTCCCTGACCCGAATGTGGACTTTAAACCAATACCTGATCCTACCATAAACCTGACACTGGCCCTAGACTTCACCCTGACCACGACCCAGGCAAAGACCATAAACTTAAATCTGACCCAAACAATGACCCTGACCCTGAAACTAACACTAAACCTGACACTGAATGAGAGCCTGACCCTAACTCTAACCCTAAACGTAACCCTGACACTGACACTAACATGGCCCCTGACCCGAAACCTAAGGCTGAACCTAACCCTAAAAAAACCCCTAACATTATCCCTGACACTGACCCTAACCCAGTCTAACCCTAACCCTCAACCTATCTCTAAGCCTAACACTAACCTCACTTTAACAATTATCCTGACCCTCTCTCTGAACCTGATCATAACCCTAACTCTGAACATTGCCTATGTCAGAACTTAACCTTAAAACTGACCCTGACCTTGACCTTAATACTGACCCTAACCCTGACTGTAAACCCAACTCTGACCCAATCCGTGAGCCTGAACAGATTAGTAACCCTAAAGCTAACCCTGATCCTGAACCTACTCATAAAACAGAACCTAAACATAAAGCTGACCTTACCATAACCATGAACCTAACCCTGACCCTGACCCTAACCCTGACACTAAACCTGTCCCAAACCTAACCCTGACCTGACATGACCTTTCCCCCAAACCAAAACTTGAACCTGACCCTAAAACTGACCATGACCCTGAACCTGACCCTAAACCCAACTGTGAGCCTAACACTGACCCTGAGCCTGACTCTGCCTGTAACGCTAACCCTGAGCCTACTGTGATCCTGACCCTAAACCTGACCATGAACCTAACCCTAACCCTGACCCCTACCCTAAGCCTTACGCTAACCCTGACCCCAAAGACGTCTAAACCTAACCCTGACCCTAAGTCATTCTTAACCCTAACCCTAACACTAAGCTGGTCTAAACCCAGCTCTGTTCCCTCCAGTGGGGTAAACAGCTGCACGCAGACCTCCCAGGGGCTGTGGGGAGGCTGTATGGGGGTCACAGGATGGGCACTGCATTGAGTGGAGTGTGAGCCTTGAGCAGCATGGGGACCGGGGGCTCAGGGAGCTCTGGTGGAGCAGGAAGTTCGGTAAGGAGCCCCCAGGCAGTGGTGACCTCACTTCCTTGATGACCGAGCCCAAGGGAATTGGAAACCACATATCCAGGCACCCCATTACAGAGAAAACCGCCATGCCCAGCTCATTTCTAGGCACAACCTAAAGGAAGCGACATGTTCTCTGTTGTATTAAAGCCGAGAGGATGCAGGGAGAAGAGAGCTGGCCCGTCTGACACGTCCCCTACCTGGCAGGTCATATCAGGTTTCCCCATCACCTCAGGCCCTTTGACTAATAAATTTAAAAGGTGACACCAGGGTGCTCAGAGTCAGAGAGTCCCACACCTCTTATCCACTTGTGTAGCCCTAGGTCTCCTCCCTGTCTCTCTCTCTGTGTGTGTGTGTGTGTGTGTGTGTGTGTGTTTGCCTCTGGGTGTCTGTGTGTCTGTGTGTAAAGAGTACCTGGCCATGCCATCCTGGGTGGAGATGCCCCAAGCAGGATCAGGCTGATGAGGGAGGTAGATGTCTCGTGGGCAAGTCATGTTCACACCCCAGTTTAAGGCAGGTTAAGTGGGATCGGGTGTAGGGTCTACACCATTCTGCCCAGGGCTTATCCTGAGACCCTGAAGGGAGGGGTACATGACCCAGGAGCGGGGCTAACCCTAACAGTAACCACTAACCCTGACCCTGACACTGATATGAGCCTGCCCCAAACCCTAAACCAAGCCCTGACCCTGACCCTGACACTGACTGTGATCCTGACCTGAACCCTAAACCTAACCTAAGCCTGACACTGACCCTGATGTGGACCCTGAACCTAAACCTAACTCTGACATTACCATAACCATGATTCAAACCTAACCAGGACCCTGACCCTGACCCTAATCCTAACCCTGATGCTGACCTAACCCGGACACTAACCCTACCCCTGAACGTGACAGTGTGCTTGACCCTAACCCTAAACCTAATGGTAACTCTAACCGTGACCCTAAAAAGGACCCTGAACCTACAGATCATGCTGACCCTGACCTTAACACTAACACCTAACCTAAACCAAACCGTAACCCTGACCTTCCGCTGTCTATCCCTAACACTAACCATAACCGTACTTCTAACCCTAACCCTAACCCCTATCTCAAACCCTACTGCCAAAACCTAACTGTGACACTGATCCAAACATTGACCCTATACGAAAGCCTGACCCTCAACCTGACCCTGGCCCTGACCTTTAGCTGACCCTGACTCTGACCCTAATCCTAACCTTGACACTAACTCTGACCACTACATAACCCTGTCCCTGACCCGAATGTGGACTTTAAACCATTACCTGAACCTGACCCTAAGCAGGACACTGGTGCTAAACTTCACCCTGACCCTGACCCAGACCATGACGATAACCTAACCTTGACCCTTACAGTGAAACTGACAATCAACTGAACACTAAACCTGACCCTGAATGTGAGACTGAACCCTAGTCAAACCCTAAATGTAACCCTGACCCTGACACTAACATGGGCTCTCCCTCGAATCCTATATCTGAACCTAACCCTAACACTAACCCGTAACCCTACCACGGACCCTGACCCTAACAAGTTCTAACCCTAACCGTCAACCTAACGCTAAACATAAAACTAACCCTAAACTTTAACAATAACCCTGACCCTATACCTGACTAAGATCATAACCCTAACCTTGAACTTTGCCTATACCAGACCCTGACCCTAAACCGGACACTGGCCCTGACCCTTAACCTAACCATGAACCTAACAATGACCACTGCCTAACCCTGTCCCTGACTCGAATGTGTACTTTAAACCAATACCTGATCCTGACCGTAAACCTGAAACTGGTCCTAGACTTCACCCTGTCCCCGACCCAGGCAAAGACCAGAAACCTAAGTCTGACCCTAACAGTGACCCTGACACTCACCCTAACACTAAACCTGACACTGAATGTGAGCCTGAACTTATCTCTAACCTTAAACGTAACCGTGACCCTGACACTAACACGGGCCCTGACCCGAAACCTAACGCTGAACCTAACCCTAAAAAAACCCCTAACATTATCCCTGACACTGACCCTAACCCAGTCTAACCTAACTCTCAACCTACCCCTAAGCCTCACTCTAAACCCACTTTAACAATTATCCTGACCCTCTCCCTGAACCTGATCATAACCCTAACTCTGAACATTGCCTATGTCAGAACTTAACCTTAAAACTGACCCTGGCCTTGACCTTAACACTGACCCTAACCCTGACTGTAAACCTAACTCTGACCCAATCCGTGAGCCTGAACAGATTAGTAACCCTAAAGCTAACCCTGATCCTGAATCTACTCATAAAACAGAACCTAAACATAAAGCTGACCTTACCATAACCATGAACCTAACCCTGACCCTGACCCTAACCCTGACACTAAACCGGTCCCAAACCTAACCCTGACCTGACATGACCTTTCCCCCAAACCAAAACTTGAACCAGACCCGAAAACTGACCATGACCCTGAATCTTACCCTAAACGTAACCGTGAGCCTAACACTGACCCTGAACGTGACTCTGACCGTAACGCTAATCCTGAACCTACTGTGAGCCAGACCCTAAACCTAACCATGAACCTAACCCTAACACTGACCCCTACCCTAAGCCTTATGCTAACCCTAACACCAAAGACGTCTAACCCTAACCCTGACCCTAATTCTTTCTTAACCCTAACCCTAACACTAACCTGGTCTAAATCCAGCTCTTTTCCATCCAGTGGGGAAAACAGCTGCACGCAGGCCTCCCAGGGGCTGTGGGGAGGCTGTATGGGGGTCACAGGATGGGCACTGCATTGAGTGGAGTGTGAGCCTTGAGCAGCATGGGGACCGGCGGCTCAGGGAGCTCTGGTGGAGCAGGAAGTTCGGTAAGGAACCCCCAGGCAGTGGTGACCTCACTTCCTTGATGAAGGGCCCAACGGAATTGGAACCCACGTATCCAGGCATCCATTACAGAGAAACGCCCTCCCCAGCTCTATCTAGGCACATCCTAAAGGAAGCGACATGTTCTTCTGCTGTACTGAAGCCGAGAGGATGCAGGGAGAAGAGACCTGGCCCGTCTGACACGTCCCCTCCCTGGCAGGTCATATCAGGTTTCCCCAATGCCTCAGGCCCTTTGGCTAAAAAATCAAAAGGTGACACCAGGGGGCTCAGATCAGAGAGTCCCACACCTTCTGATCCACTCGTATACGCTTAGGTCTCCTCCCCGCTGTGTGTGGGTGTGTGTGTGTGTGGGGGTGCCTCTGTGTGTCTGTGTGTCTGTGTGTAAAGAGGTCCTGGCTATGCCATCGAGGGTGGAGATGCCCCAAACAGGATCAGGCTGATGAGGGCTTAGATATCTGGTGGTCAAGTCATGTTCACACCCCAGTTTAAGGCTGGTTAAGAGGGATCGGGTGTAGGGTCTACACCCTTCTGCCCAGGGTTTATCCTGAGACCCTGAACTGATGGGTCCATGACCCAGGATCAGGGCTAACCCTAACAGTAACCACTAACCCTGACCCTGACCCTGACTGACTGTGAGACTGCCCCAAAACCTAATCCAAGCCCTGACCCTGACCCTGACCCTGACCCTGACTGTGATCCTGACCTGAACCCTAAACATAAACCTAAGCCTGACACTGACCCCTATGTGGACCCTGAACCTTAGCCTAACTCTGACATTACCGTAACCATGACTCAAACCTAACCAGGACCCTGACCCTGACTCTAATCCTAACCCTGACGCTGACCTAACCCGGACCCTAAACCTAATCCTGACCATGACTTGTGCTTGACCTTAACCCTAAACCTAATGGTAACTCTAACCATGACCCTAACAAGGACCCTGACCTACAGATCATGCTGACCCTGACCTTAACACTAACCCCTAACCTAAACAAAACCCTAACCCTGACATTACGATATCTATCCCTAATCCTAAACATAACCCTACTTCTAACTCTAACCCTAACCCCAATCCCAAACCCTACCGCCAAAACCTAACTGTGACAGTGAACCGAACATTGACCCTATACGAAAGCCTGACCCTCAACCTGACCCTGGCCATGACATTTACCGGACCCTGACTCTGACCCTAATCCTAACCTTGACACTAACTCTGACAACTACATAAACCTGTCCCAGACCCGAATGTGGACTTTAAACCAATACCTGAACCTGACACTAAACAGGACACTGGTGCTAATCTTCACCCTGACCCTGACCCAGACCATGACGATAACCTAACCCTGACCCTTACAGTGACCGTGAAAAAAAAACTGAACACTAAACCTGACCCTGACTGTGAGACTGAAACTAACTCTGACCCTAAATGTAACCCTGACCCTGACACTAACATGGGCCCTCCCCCGAAACGTATCTCTGAACCTAACCCTAACACAAACACCTAACCCTACCACGGACCCTGACCCCAACAAGTTCTAACACTAACCATCAACCTAACGCTAAATGTAGAACTATCCCTAAACATTAACAATAACCCTGACCCTATACCTGACTCTGATCATAACCCTAACCCTGAAATTTGCCTATACCAGACCCTGACCCTAAACCGGACACTGGACCTGACCCTTAACCTAACCATGAACCTAACAATGACCACTACATAACCCTGTCCCTGACACGAATGTGGACTTTAAACTAATACTTGATCCTGACCGTAAACCTGACACTGGCCCTAGACTTCACCCTGACCCCGACCCAGGCAAAGACCAGAAACCTAAGCCTGACCCTAACAGTGACCCTAACCCTCACCCTAACAATAAACCTGACACTGAAAGTAAGCCTGAACCTATCTCTAACCCTAAACGAAACCCTGACCCTGACACTAACACGGGCCCTGACCCGAAACCTAACGCTGAACCTAACCCTAAACCTAACCCCTAACATTATCCCTGACACTGACCCTAACCCGGTCTAACCCTAACACGCAACCTACCTCTAACCCTAAACCTAACCACAATTTAACAATAATCCTGACCCTCTCCCTGAACCTGATCATAACCCTAACTCTGTACTTTGCCTATGTCAGACATTAACCTTAAAACAGACCCTGGCCTTGACCTTAATACTGACCCTAAACCTGACTTTTAACCTAACTCTGACTCAATCCGTGATCCTGAACAGATTAGTAACCCTAAAGCTAACCCTGATCCTGAACCTACTCATGAAACAGAACCTAAAAATAAAGCTGACCTTACCATAACCATGAACCTAAACCTAACCCTAACCCTAAGCCTGACACTAAACTTGTCCAAAACGTAACCCTGACCTGACATGACCTTGCCCCCAACCAAAACTTGGACCGGACCGTAAATCTGATCATGACCCTGCCTGGACATAAACCTAACTGTCAGCCTAACACTGACCCTGACCCTGACTCGGACCGTAAGGCTAACCCTGAACCTACTGTGATCATGACACTAAACCTAACCATGAACCTAAACCTAACCCTGACCCCTACCCTAAGCCTTACGCTAACCCTGACTCCAAAAACGTCTAACCCTAACTCTGACCCAACATCATCTCTTCCCAATTAGGTTTTCAGGCTTCAGAACCTAGAAGTTCTCTCCAATCACTGCCCAGGGTTGAACATGAGGCAGAAATCAGAAATCCTTCCCCATGGCAAGAAATCTTGTGGTTGGCGTGTTGCCCAACGTTCAGTGTAGTTGATAGCAGTGTGGCCCGTTGACCCCGCCATGTTTGAGGGCCGCGTTGGTCACAAATACGCATTGTGACCCTCAGCGTGAGCCCAGTCTCCAAGTAAGGTCTCTTAGTGCCTGGAACAAGAGACGGCATATTGGGCTTGCCATGCCCCTAGGCCCCAACTTTTAACCATAGTTCGTGTTGTCCATTCGCCCCTCCCCAGTGCTCTGCTTTAGAATGAGGTAACCAAACTGAAAGGACTCCTCCCATCCCACCGATTGACCCCCAAATTGGGATCGGGCCAAATCCACAGAGAGGAAGACTCATCCATGGCCCATGATGCCTCCCCGACATTCCACGCCCATCGTTGACACAAAATCCAGAGACAAAAGCCTGAATAAGCGCCTCACACTCGCTCTTTCTTCCTATCCCAAAGAGATCCCCTCACGATCTGTAGATCGGGACTGCCATACATACGTCACAAAAACAAGCCGAGTGTGTGTTTTCAGACTTCTATCCCCACATTCCTGGCTTCCACACCGACCAGCCTAGGGACCCTGGAGCCACACATCAGATCTGTGCCCCTCAACTCCACAGGAATTCTGCCCCTTCCATTAACCACAATCATACAAACTCGGAGAAACCTCCCAAGTCCCCAAGGCCATCCCCATAGTATAGAACGCCCAGGACAAACAAGGGCTGCCTGGAACCAGCTGAGCATCCATCTCCACTCATACTGTAGATGGATGTCCCCAGAGAAGGAGATTGAATGGGTCAGGGCCCTAGGCCCTAATGGGGTCCATTGTTTTGGTTTCCTGCTATCTCTCATCAGAGGCCTGTTTCCAATAACAGCATGTGGGGCTTTCCTGAGGCACCAATCAGATCAAATCTAGTCTCCACATGGGAAAATTGTCTTTTGGAGATGACGCAAAACCTCTGCTTAGGAGAAGCATTCAGGGTCCGTTTGTCACAGCTCCGTGCCAGGGTCTCTATGCACACAAACCCACAATAGGTCCCATCCGCAGTAGAGTCCTTTTCAACTCAGCCCCTACCGTTGCTCCCCTAGAGCTAGCATATCAGAACTGTCTATTAACTGGGAGACAATTAGAATCGAGGCAGTCTGCCCAGGGTTCCATCCTTCGATCCCTGCTTTGCTGTCGTTCCGTATGAAACATCCTGGAGCGATCCAACAGATCTCAATTGTTTATCAGAAAAAATCCTTGTGGCTTGGAGCATATCCCAACTCCCCTCCTGGGTAAACCTCCATGGCCTCGAGATGCTGCCCCCTTCAAGAAAGGACCATAATGGACAGAAACTCCAACCTGAGCCTAGGTCTGAACCCTCCCTGACTTCAGATGCACGAAGTCCCGATTCAGATGTGCAGATAGTGCCTGCCGTGCCCTCGCCCCGAAACCTACGCCTAACTTGTGTTCTCATTCTTCCGTCCTCACACTCCTTGCCCAAAGGGAATCCAGTTTGGGAATTCCGGAGCCACAAAGCAGCACTCTGCCTGCCCTCCAGAAGAAAAACGTTGCCCTTGGGGCTACCCAGAAACGCTAAATGAGGATCAAGCTGCACGGCACTCGACTTTCCCCCATTTATACAATATACCCTGAAAACTAATGCCTGGTCTGACGCAGACTAGGCCTGAACCTTCCGACCAACACTCAGCGACCTGGCTCCACACTGAGCACGTCGGACCTGTCATGGACTTAAGTCGTCATCTCTTCCCAAGCTCGGTTTTCAGACTACACAACCTAGACCTTAACTCCAATCACGGCCCAGCGGTGAAAGAGATGAAAAAAATCAGAACTACTACTTCCCCATGGCAAGAATACATGTGGTTGGCATGGAGCCCAACGTTCAATGTAGGAGCAACAGTGTGGACCATGATTCCCGCCCATGCTTGAGCGCCTAGAATGCATAAACACACATTGTGACCCTCAGCGTGAGTTCCGTCCTCAAGGAAGGCCTCTCAGTGGCTGGAACTAACCATAGTTCGGTTTGTCCATTCGCCCCTCCCCAGGGCTCTGCTTTGAAATCCCTCTTTTGGTGGGACACCTGAGGTAACCAAACTGAAAGGACTCCTCCCATCCCCAAGATGGACCCAAAACAATTGGGTTCGAGCCAAATCCACAGAGAGGAAGACTTGTCCATGGCCCATGAGGCCTCCTCGTCATTCCATGGCCATTGTTGACACAAAATCCAGAGACAAAAGCCTGAATAAATGCCTCACACTCACTCTTTCTTCATATCCCGAAGAGTTCTCCTCACGTTCTGTAGATCGGGCCTGCCATACTTATGTTCCCAAACGTAAGCCACGTTCGTGATTTCAGACTTCTATCCCCACGCTCCTGGCCCACACACCATCCAGGCTGGGGCCCCTGGAGCCACACATCAGGTCTGTGCCTGCCCACTCCACTGGAATTCTGCCCATTCACTTGACCACACGCCTCCAAATTAGAAGAAACCTCCACAGTCCCTGAAGCCATCCCAATTGTGTAGTCCGCCCGGGACAATCAAGGGCGTCTGACAACAGCTGAGCATCTACCTCCACTCATACCGTAGTTGGATGTCACCAGGGTAGTAGATTGAACCTCACAGGTCCCTAGGTCGTAATCGGATCCAAGGCTTTGGTTTCCAGGCATGCCTCCTCAGAGGCATGTTTTCAAATACCAGCATGCGGGGGATTCCGGAGGCAAATCTTGTCTCGACATGGGAAAATAGCAGGCTGGAACTGTGTCAAAACTTCCGGTTAGGAGAATCCTTCAGGGCCCGGTGCCACCACCCCTTTCCAAGGTCTCCATGGACACAAACCCACATTAGGATCCATCCGCAGGAGAGTCCATTTCAACTCTAGCTTCTCGGTTGCTCCGCCAGAGCCAGCAGATAGAACATGTCTTGTCACTAGGAGACGATTGAGATGCGAGGCGGCTTGCCCAGGGCTCCGCCCTTAGAACCATGCTCTGGCGTCGTTCCATATGGAATGTCCTGGACCCATCCAAAAGGTCTCAAATGTCCTGCAGAAGGAATCCTTGCGTTTTGGAGCATCTCACAACTCCCAACGTGGGAAAACCGTGATGGCTTTCTGAAGCCCCCACCCCCTTTCTGAAGGGGAAATCATGGACAGGAGCTGCAACCTGAGCCAACGTCTGATCCTCGCCCTGAATTCAGATGCACGACATCTCGATTCAGCTCTGCAGAGTGTGCCGGCCTTGCCCTCGTCCTTAAACCTATGTGAAACTTCTGTTCTCCAATGTCCGTCCTCACACTCCTGGCCCCCAAGACCTCACGTTTGGAAATTCTGGACCCACAAGGCAGCACTCTGCCTGCCCTCCAGATAAAAAGCAAAATATTGCCCTATTGGAGCTTCCCAGACACCCGAAATGAGGATAGACCTACACGGCACCCTTCTGTACACAAATTATATCGACAAATCTGGGCACTAATACACTGTATGACACAGCCTGAGCCCGGACTTCCTGACCAACACGCAGACAGCTGACCGCACACTGAGCACAACAGACCCGCCATGGCCTTAGCTCGTCATCGATTCCCAACCTAGCTTCTCAGGCTTCAGGACATAGACCTTAACTCCACACCCCGCCAAAGGTTGAATGTGATGCAGAAATCAGAACTCCTCCTTCCCTATGGCAAGAAACCTTGTGGTTGGCATGTTGTCCCAAGTTCAGTGTAGGAGAAACCAGCGTTCACCATGAGGCCCCGCCCATGCTTGAGTACAAAGAGGCCATAAACACGCATTGTGAACCTCAGCGTGAGTCCTGTCCTCTAGTAAGTACTCTCAGTGGCTGGACCATTAGACGTCATAATGGGCTTGCCATGCCCCTAGGCCCCAAGTTTTAACCAGCTTTCTGGTTGTCCAGTTGCCCCTCCCCAGGGCTCTGCTCTGGAAATTCTCTTTTGGTTGGACACATGAGGTGAAAACAAAACAATACAGACTCCTCCCATCTCAAAGAATAAACCCAAAGTGTTGGGACCGAGTCAAATGCCCAGAGAGGAAGACTCGTCTATGGCCCATGAGGCGACCCGGACTTTCCACGGCCATCAGTGACACAATATCCAGAGACTAAATCTTGAGCAAGCGTCTCACACTCACCCCCTTGTTCATATCCTGAAGAGTTCTCCTCACGGTCTGTAGATAAGTCCTGCAATACCTATGACCTGAAACGTAAGCCGGGTTTAGGTTTTCAGAAGAGTGTCCCCACAGCCCTGGCCCACAAAACCTACAGGCACAGGTTCTTGGAACCAAACCTGAGGACTATACCTGGGAGTACTGCCCATTCCATTGGCCACAAACCTCGAAATAGGATGATAAACCTCCAGTGTGCCTGGGGCCATCCCAATAGGGTTGACTGCAAGGGAAAAACAAGGGCGGTCAGACACCAGATGAGCATCTACCTGCACTTAGACCTGTGGACAGATGTCCCCAGAGGTAAATTGGAATGAGCAGGCCCCTAGATCCTAATCGGATCCATTGCTTTGTTGTCCAGGCATCTCTCCTCATAGGCCTGGATTCCAATAGCAGCATATGGCTGTTTCTTGAGCCACCCATCAGAACAAATCTCGTCTCCACGTGGGAATCTTGCACGTTGGAGCTGTGTCAAAGCCTCTGGTTAGGAGATCCCTTCAGGGACCCTGTGCCACTGCCTCATTCCAAGTTCTCCATGGACACAAACCCACATTAGGACCCATTCACAAGAGAGTCCATTTCAACTCAACCCTCTCAGTTTCTCCCCCAGATCCAGCAGATCTAACCTGTCTTGTCACTAGGACACAAGAGGAATGAGAGTCGGGCTTCCCAGCCATCTATACTTAGAACCCTACTCAGAATCGATCCGTATGGGAAGTCCTGGAGCCAACCAACAGGTCTCAATCGCCCTGCAGAAGAATCTTTAAGGTTTGGAGCATCTCACAACTCCCATCGTGGGAAAAATTCCATGGCCTCGTCATCCACCACCTCTTCATGAAGAGGGCCATAAGGGACAGAAACTCCAACCTGAGCTTTCGTCAGATCCACACCTGATTTCAGATGCACGAGATCTCGTTTCAGCTCTGCAGAGCGTACCTGCCATGCCCTCGCCCAGAAACCTAAGGTTGCTTGTGTTTTCAGACTTCTGTCCTCAACTCCTGGCCCACAATCCCTCCAGTTTGGCAATTCCAGAACCACAATGCAGCCCTCTGCCTGCCATCCAGAAGAAAAAACATTGCCCTCTGGGGCTAACCAGAAGCCCCAAAGGAGGATCAACCTTTTCGCCACATGACTGTACCCCAATTCTACAGGATGCCCTGGGCACTCATGCCCTTTCTGTCACAGCCTGAGCCTGGCCCCCCAGACCCACACCCAGCCAGCTGGACTCACACTGAACACATCGGACCTGCCAAAGCCTTAGGTCGTCATCTCTTCCCACCTTCGGTTTTCAGGCTTCAGAAACTAGACGTTTTCTCCAATCACTGCCCAGGGTTGAACATGAGGCAGAAATCAGAAATCCTTCCCCATGGCAAGAAATCTTGTGGGTGGCGTGTTGCCCAACGTTCAGTGTAGTTGATAGCAGTGTGGCCCTTTGACACCGCCATGCTTGAGGGGCGCGTTGGTCACAAATACGCATTGTGACCCTCAGCGTGAGCCCAGTCCTCAAGGACGGTCTCTCAGTGGCTGGATGGGGAGACAGCATATTGGGCTTCCCATGCCCCTAGGCCCCAATTTTTAACCATAGTCCGTGTTGTCCATTCGCCCCTCCCCAGTGCTCTGCTTTAGAATGAGGTAACCAAACTGAAAGGACTCCTCCCATCCCACCGATTGACACCCAAATTGGGATCGGGCCACATCCACAGAGAGGAAGACTCATCCATGGCCCATGATGCCTCCCTGACATTCCACGCCCATCTTTGACACAAAATCCAGAGACAAAAGCCTGAATAAACGCCTCACACTCGCTCTTTCTTCCTATCCCAAAGAGTTCCCCTCACGGTCTGTAGATCGGAACTGCCATACCTACGTCCCCAAAACAAGCCGAGTGTGTGTTTTCAGACTTCTATCCCCACATTCCTGGTTTCCACACCCTCCGGCCTGGGGACCCTGGAGTCACACACCAGGTCTGTGCCTCTCAACTCCACGGGAATTCTGCCCCTTCCATTGACCACAATCATACAAACTCGGAGAAGCCTCCAAAGTCCCCAAGGCCATCCCCATAGTATAGAACGCCCAGGACAAACAAGGGCTGCCTGGAACCAGCTGAGCATCCATCTCCACTCATACTGTAGATGGATGTCCCCAGAGAAGGAGATTGAATGGGTCAGGGCCCTAGGCCCTAATGGGGTCCATTGTTTTGGTTTCCTGCTATCTCTCATCAGAGGCCTGTTTCCAATATCAGCATGTGGGGCTTTCCTGAGGCACCAATCAGATCAAATCTAGTCTCCACATGGGAAAATTGTCTTTTGGAGATGACGCAAATCCTCTGCTTAGGAGAAGCATTCAGGGTCCGTTTGTCACAGCTCCGTGCCAGGGGCTCTATGCACACAAACCAAAAATAGGTCCCATCCGCAGTAGAGTCCTTTTCAACTCAGCCCCTTCCGTTGCTCCCCTAGAGCTAGCATATCAGAACTATCTATTAACTAGGAGACAATTAGAATCGAGGCAGTCTGCCCAGGGTTCCATCCTTCGATCCCTGCTTTGCTGTCGTTCCGTATGAAACATCCTGGAGCGATCCAACAGATCTCAATTGTTGATCAGAAAAAATCCTTGTGGCTTGGAGCATATCCCAACTCCCCTCCTGGGTAAACCTCCATGGCCTCGAGATGCTGCCCCCTTCAAGAAAGGACCATAATGGACAGAAACTCCAACCTGAGCCTAGGTCTGAACCCTCCCTGACTTCAGATGCACGAAGTCCCGATTCAGATGTGCAGATAGTACCTGCCGTGCCCTCGCCCCGAAACCTACGCCTAACTTGTGTTCTCATTCTTCCGTCCTCACACTCCTTGCCCAAAGGGCATCCAGTTTGGGAATTCCGGAGCCACAAAGCAGCACTCTGCCTGCTCTCCAGAAGAAAAACGTTGCCCTTGGGGCTACCCAGAAACGCTAAATGAGGATCAAGCTTCACGGCACTCGACTCTCCCCCAATTATACAATATACCCTGAAAACTAATGCCTGGTCTGACGAAGCCTAGGCCTGAACCTTCCGACCAACACTCAGCGACCTGGCTCCACACTGAGCACGTCGGACCTGTCATGGACTTAAGTCGTCATCTCTTCCCAAGCTCGGTTTTCAGACTACACAACCTAGACCTTAACTCCAATCACGGCCCAGCGGTGAAAGAGATGAAAAAAATCAGAAGTACTACTTCCCCATGGCAAGAATAGATGTGGTTGGCATGGAGCCCAACGTTCAATGTAGGAGCAACAGTGTGGACCATGATTCCCGCCCATGCTTGAGCGCCTAGAAAGCATAAACACACATTGTGACCCTCAGCGTGAGTTCTGTCCTCAAGGAAGGCCTCTCAGTGGCTGGAAGTAACCATAGTTCCGTTTGTCCATTCGCCCCTCCCCAGGGCTCTGCTTTGAAATCCCTCTTTTGGTGGGACACCTGAGGTAACCAAACTGAAAGGACTCCTCCCATCCCATGATAGACCCAAAACAATTGGGTTCCTGCCAAATCCACAGAGAGGAAGACTTGTCCATGGCCCATGAGGCCTCCTCGTCATTCCATGGCCATTGTTGACACAAAATCCAGAGACAAAAGCCTGGATAAATGCCTCACACTCACTCTTTCTTCATATCCCGAAGAGTTCTCCTCACGTTCTGTAGATCGGTCCTGCCATACTTATGTCCCCAAATGTAAACCACGTTCGTGATTTCAGAATTCTATCCCCACGCTCCTGGCCCACACACCATCCAGGCTGGGGCCCCTGGAGCCACACATCAGGTCTGTGCCTGCCCACTCCACTGGAATTCTGCCCATTCACTTGACCACACGCCTCCAAATTAGAAGAAACCTCCACAGTCCCTGAAGCCATCCCAATTGTGTAGGCCGCCCGGGACAAACAAGGGCATCTGACAACAGCTGAGCATCTACCTCCACTCATACCGTAGTTGGATGTCACCAGGGTAGTAGATTGAACCTCACAGGTCCCTAGGCCGTAATCGGACCCATTGCTTTGTTTTCCAGGCATCTCTCCTCAGAGGCATGTTTTCAAATACCAGCATGCGGGGGTTTCCGGTGGCAAATCTTGTCTCGTCATGGGAAAATAGCAGGCTGGAACTGTGTCAAAACTTCCGGTTAGGAGAATCCTTCAGGGCCCGGTGCCACCACCCCTTTCCAAGGTCTCCATGGACACAAACCCACATTAGGATCCATCCGCAGGAGAGTCCATTTCAACTCTGGCTTCTTGGTTGCTCCCCCAGAGCCAGCAGATAGAACCTGTCTTGTCGCTAGGAGACGATTGAGATGCGAGGCGGCTTGCCCAGGGCTCCGCCCTTAGAACCCTGCTCTGGCGTCGTTCCATATGGAACGTCCTGGACCCATTCAAAAGGTCTCAAATGTCCTGCAGAAGGAATCCTTGCGTTTTGGAGCATCTCACAACACCCAACGTGGGAAAACCGTGATGGCTTTCTGAAGCCCCCACCCCCTTTCTGAAGGGGAAATCATGGACAGGAACTGCAGCCTGAGCCAACGTCTGATCGTCGCCCTGAATTCAGATGCACGACATCTCGATGCAGCTCTGCAGAGTGTGCCGGCCTTGCCGTCGCCCTTAAACCTATGTGAAACTTCTGTTCTCCAATGTCCGTCCTCACACTCCTGGCCCCCAAGACCTCACGTTTGGCAATTCTGGACCCACAAGGCAGCATCTGCCTGCCCTCCACATAAAAAGCAAAATGTTGCCCTATGGAGCTTCCCAGACACCCAAAATGAGGATAGACCTACACGGCACGCTTCTGTACACAAATTATATCGACAAATCTGGGCAATAATACACTGTTTGACACAGCCTGAGCCCGGACTTCCTGACCAACACCCAGACAGCTGACAGCACACTGAGCACAACAGACCCGCCATGGCCTTAGCTCATCATCTATTCCCAACCTAGCTTCTCAGGCTTCAGGACATAGACCTTAACTCCACACCCCGCCAAAGGTTGAATGAGATGCAGAAATCAGAACTCCTCCTTCCCTATGGCAAGAAACCTTGTGGTTGGCATGTTGTCCCACGTTCATTGTAGGAGAAACCAGCGTTCACCATGAGGCCCCGCCCATGCTTGAGTACGTAGAGGGCACAAACACGCATTGTGATCCTCAGCGTGAGTCCTGTCCTCTAGTAAGTCCTCTCAGTGGCTGGAACATTAGACGTCATAATGGGCTTGCCATGCCCCTAGGCCCCATGTTTTAACCAGCTTTCTGGTGTCCAGTTGCCCCTCCCCAGGGCTCTGCCCTGGAAACTCTCTTTTGGTGGGACAACTGAGGTCAAAACAAAACAAAACGGACTCCTCCCATCTCAAAGAATAACCCCAAACTCTTGGGATCGGGCCAAATGCCCAGAGAGGAAGACTCGTCCATGGCCCATTAGGCCACCCGGATATTCCATGGCCATCAGTGACACAATATCCAGAGACAAAATCTTGAGGAAGCGTCTCACACTCGCCCCCTTGTTCATATCCTGAAGAGATCTCCTCACGGTCTGTAGATCAGTCCTGCAATACCTACGACCCGAAACGTAAGCCGGGTTTGTGTTTTCAGACAACTGTCCCCACAGCCCTGGCCCACAAAACCTACAGGCACAGGTTCTTGGAGCCAAACCTGAGGACTGTACCCGGATATTCTGCCCATTCCATTGGCCACATACATAGAAATAGGATTATAAACCTCCAAAATGCCCGGGACCATCCCAGTAGTGTTGACTGCCCAGGAAAAACAAGGGCGGTCTGACACCAGCTGAGTATCTAATTGCACTTAGATCCGTGGACAGATGTCCACAGAGGTAAATTGGAATGAGCAGGCCCCTAGATCCTAATCGGATCCATTGCTTTGTTGTCCAGGCCTCTCTCCTCAGAGGCCTGGATTCCAATAGCAGCATATGGCTGTTTCTTGAGGCACCCATCAGAACAAATCTCGTCTCCACGTGGGAATCATGCACGTTGGAGCTGTGTCAAAGCCTCTGGTTAGGAGAACCCTTCAGGGACCCTGTGCCACTGCCTCATTCCAAGTTCTCCATGGACACAAACCCACATTAGGACCCATCCACAAGAAAGTCCATTTCAACTCAACCCTCTCAGTTTCTCCCCCAGATCCAGCAGATCTAACCTGTCTGGCCACTAGGACACAAGAGGAATGAGAGTCGGGCTTCCCAGCCATCCATCCTTAGAACCCTTCTCGGAATCGATCCATATGGGAAGTCCTGGAGCCAACCAACAGGTCTCAATCGCCCTGCAGAAGAATCTTTATGTTTGGAGCATCTCACAACTCCCATCGTGGGAAAAATTCCATGGCCTCGTCATCCACCACCTCTTCATAAAGAGGGCCATAAGGGACAGAAACTCCAACCTGAGCTTTCGTCAGATCCACACCTGATTTCAGATGCACGAGATCTCGTTTCAGCTCTGCAGAGCGTACCTGCCATGCCCTCGCCCAGAAACCTAAGTTTGCTTGTGTTCTCAGACTTCTGTCCTCAACCCCTGGCCCACAAGCCCTCCAGTTTGGCAATTCCAGAACTACAATGCAGCCCTCTGCCTGCCGTCCAGAAGAAAAAATATTGCCCTCTGGGGCTAACCAGAAGCCCCAAAGGAGGATCAACCTTTTCGCCACGTGACTGTACCCCAATTCTACAGGATGCCCTGGGCACTCATGCCCTTTCTGTCACAGCCTGAGCCTGGACCTCCCGACCCACACCCAGCCAGCTGGACTCACACTGAACACATCGGACCTGCCAAAGCCTTAGGTCGTCATCTCTTCCCAACTTCGGTTTTCAGGCTTCAGAACCTAGATGTTTTCTCCAATCACTGCCCAGGGTTGAGCATGAGGCAGAAATCAAAAATCCTTCCCCATGGCAAGAAATCTTGTGGTTGGCGTGTTGCCCAACATTCAGTGTAGTTGATAGCAGTGTGGCCCTTTGACCCTGCCATGCTTGAGGGCCGCGTTGGTCACAAATACGCATTGTGACCCTCAGCGTGAGCCCAGTCCTCAAGGACGGTCTCTCAGTGGCTGGATGGGGAGACAGCATATTGGGCTTCCCATGCCCCTAGGCCCCAATTTTTAACCATAGTCCGTGTTGTCCATTTGCCCCTCCCCAGTGCTCTGCTTTAGAATGAGGTAACCAAACTGAAAGGACTCCTCCCATCCCACAGATTGACCCCCAAATTGGGATCCGGCCAAATCCACAGAGAGGAAGACTCATCCTTGGCCCATGATGCCTCCCCGACATTCCACGCCCATCGTTGACACAAAATCCAGAGACAAAAGCCTGAAAAAGTGCCTCACACTCGCTCTTTCTTCCTATCCCAAAGAGTTCCCTCACGGTCTGTAGATCGCGACTGCCATACCTACGTCCCCAAAACAAGCCGAGTGTGTGTTTTCAGACTTCTATCCCCACATTTCTGGCTTCCACACCCTCCGGCCTGGGGACCCTGGAGCCACACATCAGGTCTGTGCCTCTCAAATCCACGGGAATTCTGCCCCTTCCATTGACCACAATCATACAAACTAGGAGAAACCTCCAAAGTCCCCAAGGCCATCCCCATAGTATAGAACGCCCAGGACAAACAAGGGCTGCCTGGAACCAGCTGAGCATCCATCTCCACTCATACTGTAGATGGATGTCCCCAGAGAAGGAGATTGAACGGGACAGGGCCCTAGGCCCTAATGGGGTCCATTGTTTTGGCTTCCTGCTATCGCTCATCAGAGGCCTGGTTTCCAATATCAGCATGTGGGGCTTTCCTGAGGCACCAATCAGATCAAATCTAGTCTCCACATGGGAAAATTGTCTTTTGGAGATGACGCAAAACCTCTGCTTAGGAGAAGCATTCAGGGTCCGTGTGCAACCGCCCCGTGCCAAGGTCTCCATGCACACAAACCCACAATAGGACCCATCCGCAGGAGAGTCCATTTCAAATCAGCCCCCCTCCGTTGCTCCCCTAGAACTGGCATATCAAAACTGTCTGTTAACTAGGAGACAGTTAGAATCGAGGCAGTCTGCCCAGGGTTCCATCCTTCGATCCCTGCTATGCTGTCGTTCCGTATGAAACATCCTGGAGCGACCCAACAGATCTCAATCGTTGATCAGAAAAAATCCTTGTGGCTTGGAGCATATCCCAACTCCCCTCCTGGGTAAACCTCTATGGCCTCGAGATGCTGCCCCCTTCAAGAAAGGACCATAATGGACAGAAACTCCAACCTGAGGCTAGGTCTGAACCCTCCCTGACTTCAGATGCACAAAGTCTCGATTCAGATGTGCAGATAGTGCCTGTCGTGCCCTCGCCCCGAAACCTACGCCTAACTTGCAATCTTATTCTTCCCTCCTCACACTCCTTGCCCAAAGGGAATCCAGTTTGGGAATTCCGGAGCCACAAAACAGCACTCTGCCTGCCCTCCAGAAGAAAAACGTTGCCCTTGGGACTACCCAGAAACGCTAAATGAGGATCAAGCTGCACGGCACACGACTCTCCCCCAATTATACAATATACCCAGAAAACTAATGCCTGGTCTGAAGCCGCCTAGGCCTGAACCTCCCGACCAACACTCAGCGACCTGGCTCCACACTGAGCACGTCGGACCTGTCATGGACTTAAGTCGTCATCTCTTCCCAAGCTCGGTTTTCAGACTACACAACCTAGACCTTAACTCCAATCACGGCCCAGCGGTGAAAGAGATGAAAAAAATCAGAACTACTACTTCCCCATGGCAAGAATACATGTGGTTGGCATGGAGCCCAACGTTCAATGTAGGAGCAACAGTGTGGACCATGATACCCGCCCATGCTTGAGCGCCTAGAATGCATAAACACACATTGTGACCCTCAGCGTGAGTTCTGTCCTCAAGGAAGGCCTCTCAGTGGCTGGAACTAACCATAGTTCGGTTTGTCCATTCACCCATCCGCAGGGCTCTGCTTTGAAATCCCTCTTTTGGTGGGACACCTGAGGTAACCAAACTGAAAGGACTCCTCCCATCCCCAAGATGGACCCAAAAAAAATTGGTTTCGTGCCAAATCCACAGAGAAGAAGACTTGTCCATGGCCCATGAGGCCTCCTCCACATTCCACGGCCATTGTTGACACAAAATCCAGAGACAAAAGCCTGAATAAATGCCTCACACTCACTCTTTCTTCATATCCCGAAGAGTTCTCCTACGGTCTGTAGATCGGACCTGCCATACTTATGTTCCTAACGTAAGCCACGTTAGTGTTTTCAGACTTCTATCCCCACGCTCCTGGCCCACACACCATCCAGGCTGGGGCCCCTGGAGCCACACATCAGGTCTGTGCCTGCCCACTCCACTGGAATTCTGCCCATTCTCTTGACCACACGCCTCCAAATTAGGAGAAACCTCCACAGTCCCTGAAGCCATCCCAATTGTGTAAACCGCCCGGGACAAACAAGGGCGTCTGACAACAGCTGAGCATCTACCTCCACTCATACCGTAGTTGGATGTCACCAGGGTAGTAGATTGAACCTCACAGGTCCCTAGGCCGTAATCGGACCCATTGCTTTGTTTTCCAGGCATCTCTCCTCAGAGGCATGTTTTCAAATACCAGCATGCGGGGGTTTCCGGTGGCAAATCTTGTCTCGTCATGGGAAAATAGCAGGCTGGAACTGTGTCAAAACTTCCGGTTAGGAGAATCCTTCAGGGCCCGGTGCCACCACCCCTTTCCAAGGTCTCCATGGACACAAACCCACATTAGGTTCCATCCGCAGGAGAGTCCATTTCAACTCTGGCTTCTCGGTTGCTCCCCCAGAGCCAGCAGATAGAACCTGTCTTGTCGCTAGGAGACGATTGAGATGCGAGGCGGCTTGCCCAGGGCTCCGCCCTTAGAACCCTGCTCTGGCGTCGTTCCATATGGAACGTCCTGGACCCATTCAAAAGGTCTCAAATGTCCTGCAGAAGGAATCCTTGCGTTTTGGAGCATCTCACAACACCCAACGTGGGAAAACCGTGATGGCTTTCTGAAGCCCCCACCCCCTTTCTGAAGGGGAAATCATGGACAGGAACTGCAACCTGAGCCAACGTCTGATCGTCGCCCTGAATTCAGATGCAAGACATCTCGATGCAGCTCTGCAGAGTGTGCTTTCCTTGCCCTCGCCCTGAAACCTATGACTAGCTTGTGTTCTCAGACTTCCGTCCTCACACTACTGGCCCAAAGCCCTCACATTTGGAAATTCGGGACACAAAATGAAGCATTCTGCCTGCCTTCCAGAAGAAAAATTTTGACATATGGAGTTTCTCACATAACCCAAATGAGGATAGACATACACGGCACTCGAATGTACCCAAATTAGATAGTCTGACCTGGCCACTAATACACTGTCTGATACAGAGTGAGCCCGGACCTCCTGACCAAAACCGAGACAGCTGACTGCACACTGAGAACATCACAACCGCCATGGTCTTAGCTCCTTATCTCTTCCCAACCTAACTTTTCAGGCTTCAGAACTTAGACCTTAACTCCAAGCCCTGACAAGGGTTGAATGTGATGCAGAAATCAGAACTCCTCCTCACCCAAGGCAAGAAGCCTTGTGGTTGGAAAGTTGTCCAATGATCAGTGTAGGAGAAACCAGCATTCACCCTGAGGCCCCGTCCATTCTTGAGTGCGACGAGGATATAAACACGCATTGTGACACTCAGCGTGAGTCCTGTCTTCTAGTAAGTCCTCTCAGTGGCTGGAGCATTAGATGTCATAATGGGCTTGACATGTCCCTAGGCCCCAATTTTTAACCAGATTTCTGGTTGTCCAGTCGCCCCTACCCAGGGCTTTACTCTGGAATCCCTCATTTGGTGGGACACCTGAGGTTAAAAAACAAAACAAAACAAAACTACAAAAAAAAAAAAAAAAAAAAAACGGACTTCTTCCATCCCACAGAATGACCTCAAACTCTTTGGACAAGGCCAAATCCCAGAGAATAAGACTCATCCATTTCCCATGAAGTCACCCGGAAATTTCACGACCAAGAGTGACACGATATCCAGAGACAAAAATTTGAGCAAGAGCCTCACACTCGCCCTTTTTTCATATCCTGAAGAGTTCTCCTCAAGGTCTGTAGATCAGTCCTGCCATACCTATGACCCGAAACATAAGCCGAGTTTCTGTTTTCAGACAACTGTCCAAATAGCCCTGGCCTAAACACCCTACAGGTTCAGGCCCCTGGAGCCAACCTGAGGACTGTACTTGCCCTCTCCAAGGGAATTCTGTGTGCCCATTCCAATGGCCACAACCCTACTAATAGGATAAACCTACAAAGTCCCTGAGGCCATCCCAATAGTGGTGGCTTCCCAGGACAACCAGGAGTAATCTGAGCCCATCTGAGAACCTACCTGCACTCAGACCCGTAGACTGATGTTCCTAGAGGTTAAAAGGAACGAACAGGCCCCTAAGCACTAATCGGATCCATTACTTTGGTTCCCAGGCATCTCTCCTCAGAGGCCTGGATTTCAATACCAGCATATGGCTGTTTCTTGACTCACCCATCAGAACAAATCTCATCTACACATGGGAAACTTGCACGTGGGAGCTGTGTGAAAGCCTCTCTTTGAGAACCCTTCAGGGCCCCAGTGCCACCGCTTCATTCCAAGGTCTCCAAAGACACAAAAACACAAGGACCCATCCAAAGGAGTGTCCATTTCAAATGAGCGTATTCGGTTGCTCTGCAAGATCCAGCAGATCTAACTTGTCTTGTTGCTAGGAGACAATTGGAATGCGAGGTGGGCTACCCCGCCATCCACCCTTAAAACCCTGCTCGGAATCGTTGGCCTGGAGCCAACCAACAGGTCTCATTTGTCCTGCAGAGGATTCTTTGCAGGTGGGAGCTTCTCACAACTCCCTTCGTGAGAGAACCCCCTGGTCTCGTGACCCCCCCCCCTTCATAAAGGGGCCATCAGGGACATAAGGTCCAACCTGAGTGATCGTCTGATCCTCACCCTGACTTCAGATGCACGAGATTTCTGTTGAGGTCTGTAGATTGTGCCTGCCATGTCCTCACCCAGAAACCTAAGCCTAGCTTGTGTCCTCTGGCTTCTGTCCACAGACTACTGGCTCACAACCCTCCAGTTTGGCAGTCCAGAACTACAATGCAGCACTCTACCTGCCCTGCAGAAGAAATACATTGCCCTCTGGGGCTACCTAGAAATCCCAAATGAAGATCAACCTTCACGACACTTGGCTATACACAAAATATATACGTTGACCTGGGCAACAGTGCCCTTTCTGACACAGCCTAAGCCTGGACGGCCTAGGCCCACCCAGACAGCTGGCTACAAACTTAGAACATCAGACCCCCCATGGCCTTAGGTCGTTATCCCTTCCCAACCTCAGTTTTCAGGCTTCAGAACCTAGACTTATCTCCACTCACTGCCCAGGTTTGAAAATGATGCAGAAATCAGAACTCCTTCCCGATGGCAAGAAAACTTGTGGTTGGCTTGTTGTCCAACGTTCAGTTTGGTGGAAACCAGTGTGTCCCTTGAGGCCCCGCCATTGCTCGTGGGCCAGATAGGTAGCAAACACACATTGTGACCCTCAGCCTTAGCCCAGTCCTTCGGTAAGGCCTCTCAGTGGCTGGATGAAGAGACAGCATATTGGGCTTGCCATGCCCATAGGCCCCAATTTTTAACCATGATTCGTGTTGTCCCTTCATTCTTCCCCAGGGTTCTGCTTTGGAATTCCTCTTTTGGTGGGACACCTGATGTAACAACCCTGAAAGGAGTCCTCCATCCAACAGATTGACGAAAAACAATTGGGATCGGGCCAAATCCACAGAGAGCAAGATTCGTCCATGGCCCATGAGGTCTCCTCGACATTCCACGGCCATCACTGATACAAAATCCAGAGACAAAAGCCTAAGCAAGCGCCTGAGACTTTCTTCATATCCTGAAGATGTCTTCTCATGGTTTGTAAATCGGGCCTGCCATACCTACGTCCCCAAACATAAGCTGAGTTTGTGTTTTCAGACTTCTGTCCTCAAAGTCCTGGGCCACACACCCTCCATGCTGGGAACCCTGGAGCCACACATTAGGACTGTGCCTACCCAATCCATGGGAATTCTGCCCATTCCATTGTCCAAAATCGTACAAATTAGGAGAACCCTCCAAATTCCCTGAGGCCATCCCAATAGTATAGGTCGCCCGGGACAAAAAAGGGCAGTATGACACCAGCTGAGCATCTAACTCCACTCATACCCTAGAAGGATGTCCCCAGAGAAGAATATTGAACCAGAAAGGACCCTAGGCCAAAATCGGATCCATTGCTTTGGTTTACAGGCATGTCTCCTCAAAACCCTGGATTCCAATACCAGCATTGGGGTTTTCCTGAGGCACCCATCAGAACAAACCTCGTCTCCACAAGGAAACTTGTGCATGGGAACTATGTCAAAAGCTTAGGAGAATACTTCAGGGTCCCAGTGCCACCGCCCCATTCCAAGGCCCTCATGAACACAATCACACATTAGACCCATCCTCAGGAAAGTCCATTTCAACTCAGCCACCATGGTTGCTCCCGCAGAGCCATCAGATCTAAACTGTCTTGTCGCTAGAAGACAATTGGAATGCGAGGCGGGCATCCCAGGCATCCATCCTCGAAAGTTGGTCTGGACTCATCCATGTGGGATGTCCTGGAGCTGTCCAACAGGTCTCAATTGTCCCGCAGAAGGAATCCTAGGAGGGGGCATCCCACCACTCCCAACGTGGGAAAACCTCCACGGCCTCGAGATTCGGCTCCATTTATGAAGGGGCCGTCATGAACAGAAAATCCAAGCTGAGCCTACGTCTGATCCTCGCTCTGACTTCAGATGCATGAGATATTGCTTCAGATCTTCAGGGGGTACATGCCGTGCCCTCGCCCTGAAACCCAAGTCTAGCTGTCCCTAGGCCCCAATTTTAACCAGATTTCTGGTTGTCCAATCGCCCCTACCCAGGGCACTACTCTGGAATCCCTCATTCAGTGGGACACCTGAGGTTGAAAAACAAAACAAAACAAAACACAACAACAAAAAACGGACTTCTTCCATCCCACAGAATGACCCCAAACTCTTTGTACTGGGCCAAACCCCCAGGGAGTAAGACTCGTCCATTTCCCATGAAGTCACCCGGAAATTTCACGACCATGAGTGACACGATATCCAGAGATAAATACTTGAGCAAAAGCCTCACACTCGCCCTTTTTTCATATCCCGAAGAGATCTCCTCGTGGTCTGTAGATCAGTCCTGCCATACCTATGACCCGAAACATAAGCCGAGTTTCTGTTTTCAGACAACTGTCCAAACAGCCCAGGCCTACACACCCTACAGGCTCAGGCCCCTGGAGCAAAGCTGAGGGCTGTACTTGCCCTCTCCAAGGGAATTTTGTGTGCGCATTCCAATGGCCAAAACGCTTCTAATAAGATAAACCTCCAAAGTCCCTGAGGCCATCACAATAGTGGTGGCGTCCCAGGACAAACAGGAGCAATCTGAGCCCATCTGAGAACCTACCTGCACTCAAACTTGTAGACTGAAATCCCCAGAGGTAAAAAGGAACGAACAGGCCCCTAGGCCCTAATTGGATCCATTGCTTTGGTTTCCAGGCATCTCTCCTCAGAGGCCTGGATTTCAATACCAGCATATGGCTGTTTCTTGACTCACCCATCAGAACAAATCTCATCTACACATGGGAAACTTGCACGAGGGAGCGATGTCAAAGCCTCTGTTTAGTAGAACCCTTCATGGCCCCAGTGCCACCGCGTCTTTCCAAGGTATCCATAGACACAAAAACACATTAGGACCCATCCACAGGAGATTCCATTTCAACTCAGCGTATTCGGTTGCTCCGCGAGATCCAGCAGATCTAACTTGTCTTGTTGCTAGGAGACAATTGGAATGCGAGGTGGCCTACCATGCCATCCATCCTTAGAACCCTGCTCAGAATCGTTGGCCTGGAGCCAACCAACAGGTCTCAATTGTCCTGCAGAAGAATCTTTGACGTTGGGAACTTCTCACAACTCCTATCGTGAGAAAACACCCATGGCCTCGTGATCCCCCCACCCCTTCAAGAAGGGGCCCTCAGGGACATATGGTCCAAACTGAGAGATCGTCTGATCCTCACCCTGACTTCAGATGCACGAGATCTCGGTTCAGGTCTGTAGATTGTGCCTGCCATGTCCTCACCGAGAAACCTAAGCCTAGCTTGTGTCTTCAGACTTCCATCCTCAGACTAATGGCCCACAAGCCCTCCAGTTTGGCAATCCAGAATTATAATGCAGCAGTCTGCCTGCCCTCCAGAAGAAAAACATTGCCTTCTGGGGCTACCCAGAATCCCCAAATGAAGATCAACCTGCACGCCACTTGGCTGTACCCAAAATATATAGGCTGACCTGGTCAATAATGCCCTTTCTGACAGAGGCTGAGCCTGGACCTCCTGGCTCACCCTAACAGCTGGCCGCTTACTGAGCATATCGGACCAGCCATTGCCTTAGGTAGTTATCTCTTCCCAACCTCGGTTTTCAGGATTTAGAACCTAGACCTTATCTCCAATCACTGCCCATGTTTGAAAATGATGCAGAAATCAGAACTCCTTCCCGATCGCAAGAAACCTTGTGGTAGGCTTGTTGTATAATGTTCAGTGTAGTGGATACCTGTGTGTCCGATGAGGCCCCACCATTGCTCGAGGGCCACATAGGTGGCAAACACACATTGTGACCCTCAGCCTGAGCCCCGTCCTCAGGTAAGGCCTCTCAGTGGCTGGATGAAGAGACAGCATATTGGGCTTGCCATGCCCATAGGCCCCAATTTTTAACCATAGTTCGGGTTGTCCCTTCACTCTTCCCCAGGGCTCTGCTTTGGAATTCCGCTTTTGGTCGGACACCTGAGGTATCAAACCTGAAAGGAGTCCTCCATCCAACAGATTGACGAAAAACAATTGGGATCGGGCCAAATCCACAGAGAGCAAGATTCGTCCATGACCCATGAGGCCTCCTCGACATTCCACGGCCATCGCTGATACAAAATCCAGAGACAAAAGCCTGAACAAGCGCCTCAGACTCGCACTATCTTCATATCCTGAAGAGGTCTTCTCATGGTTTTGTAGATCGGGCCTGCCATACCTACGTCCCCAAACATAAGCTGAGTTTGTGTTTTCAGACTTCTGTCCTCAAAGTCCTGGGCCACACACCATCCAGGCTGGGGACCCTGGAGCCACACATTAGGACTGTGCCTACCCAATCCATGAGAATTCTGCCCATTCCATTGTCCAAAATCGTACAAATTAGGAGAACCCTCCAAATTCCCTGAGGCCATCCCAAAGTATAGGTCACCCGGGACAAAAAGGTCAGTCTGTCACCAGCTGAGCATCTACCTCCACTCATACCCTAGATGGATGTCCCCAGAGAAGAAGATTGAACCAGAAAGGACCCTAGGCCAAAATCGGATCCATTGCTTTGGTTTACATGCATGTCTCCTCAAAACCCTGGGTTCCAATACCAGCATTGGGTTTTTCCTGAGGCACCCATCAGAACAAACCTCGTCTCCACAAGGAAACTTGTGCATGGGAGCTATGTCAAAAGCTTAGGAGAATACTTCAGGGTCCCGGTGCCACCGCCCCATTCCTAGGCCCCCATGGACACAAACACACACAGACCCATCCTCAGGAAAGTCCATTTCAACTCAGCCACCCCGGTTGCTCCCGCAGAGCCATCAGATCTAAACTGTCTTGTCGCTAGGAGACAATTGGAATGCGAGGCGGGCTTCCCAGGCATCCATCCTCGAACGTTGGTCTGGACTCATCCATATGGGATGTCCTGGAGCTGTCCAACAGGTCTCAATTGTCCTGCAGAAGGAATCCTAGGAGGGGGCATCCCACCACTCCAAACGTGGGAAAACCTCCACGGCCTCGAAATTCGGCTCCCTTCATGAAGGGGCCGTCATGAACAGAAAATCCAAGCTGAGCCAACGTCTGATCCTCGCTCTGACTTCAGATGTATGAGATATTGCTTCAGATCTTCAGGAGGCATATGCCGTGCCCTCGCCCTGAATCCCAAGTCTAGCTTGTGTTCTCAGACTTCCGTCCTCACACTCCTGGCCCTGAAACCCACAAGTTAGGCAATTCCGGACCATCATTGCAGCACTCTGCCTGCCCTCGAGAAACAAAATATTGCCTAATGAGCTGCCGGGGCACATTAAATGTGAATAAACCTACACGGCACTCGAATGTACCCATATTACATAGTCTAACCTGGGCACTAATGCACTGTCTGACACATCCTGAGCCGTGACATCCTGAGCAACACCCAGACAGCTGACCGCACCCTGAGCCCATAAGACCCGCAGTGGCCTTAGGTCATCATCTCTTCCCTACCTCAGTTTTAAGGCTTCAGAACCTAGACCTTATCTCCAATCACTGCCCAGGGGTGACTGTGATGCAGAAATCAGAACTCTTCCTTACCCATGGCAAGAAACCTTATGGTTGGCATGTTGTCCAACGTTCAGTGTAGGGGAAACCAGCATTCACCCTGAGACCTGGCCCATTCCTGAGTGCGACGAGGGCATAAACACGCATTGTGACCCTCAGCGTGAGTCCTGTCCTCTAGTACGTCCTCTCAGTGTCTAGACCATTAGATGCCATAATGGTTTGACATGTACCTAAGCCCCAAATTTAAACCAGATTTCTGTTTGTACAACCGCCCCTCCACAGGGCTCTACTCTGGAATCCCTCATTTGGTTGGACAACTGTGTTTGAAAAACAAAACAAAACAAAACAACAAAACAACGGACTTCTTCCATCTCACAGAATGACCAGAAACTCTTTGGAGTAGGCCAAACCTCCAGAGAGTAAGACTCGTCCATTTCCCATGAAGTCACCCGGATATTTCATGACCATGAATGGCACGATATCCAGAGACAAAAACTTGAGCAAGAGCCTCACACTCGCCCTTTTTTCATATCCCGAAGAGTTCTCCTCATGGTCTGTAGATCAATCCTGCCATACTTATGACCCGAAACATAAGCCGAGTTTCTGTTTTCAGACAACTGTCCAAACAGCCCAGGCCTACACACCCTACAGGCTCAGGCCCCTGGAGCCACTTGAGGACTGTACTTGCCCTCTCCAAGGGAATTCTGTGTGACCATTCCAATGGCCACAACCCTACTAATAGGATAAACCTCCAAAGTCCCTGAGGCCATCCCTATAGTGGTGGCTTCCCAGGACAAACAGGAGCAATCTGAGCCCATCTGAGAACCTACCTGCACTCAGACTCGTACACTGATATCCCCAGTGGTAAAAAGGAACGAACAGGCGACTAGGCCATTATCGGATCCATTGCTTTGGTTTCCAGGCATCTTCTTCAGAGGCCTGGATTTCAGTACCAGCATATGGCTGTTTTTGACTCACCCATCAGAACAAAACTCATCTACCCATCGGTAAAATGCACGTGGGAGGTGTGTGAAAGCCTCTTTTTAGGAGAAACCTTCAGGGCCCCAGTGCCACCGCTTCATGCCAAGGTCTCCATAGACACAAAAACATATTAGGAACCATAAACAGGAGAATCGATTTCAACTCAGCATATTCGGTTGCTCCGCAAGATCCAGAGGATCTAAATTGTCTTGTTGATAGGAGATAATTGGAATGCGAGGTTGCCTACCCCGCTATCCATCCTTAGAACCCTGCTCGGAATCGTTGGCCTGGATCAACCAACAGGTCTCAATTGTCCTGCAGAAGAATCTTTGCAGTTGGGAGCTTCTCACAACTCCATCATGAGAAACCCCCATGGCCTCGTGATCCCCCGCCCCTTCATGAAGGAGCCAACAGGGACATAAGGTCCAACCTGAGAAATAGTCTGACCCTCACCCTGACTTCAGATGCACGAGATCTCGATTCAGGTCTGTATATTGTGCCTGCCATGTCCTCACCCAGAAATCTAAGCCAAGCTTGTGTCCTCAGACTTCCGTCCTCAGACTAATGGCCCACAAGCCCTCCCAGTTTGGCAATCCAGAATTACAATGCAGCACTCTGCTTGCGCTCCAAAAGAAAAACATTGCCCTCTGGCGCTACCAGGAAACCCCAAATGAAGATCAACCTGCACGCCACTTGGCTGTACCCAAAATATATAGGCTGACCTGGGCAATAATGCCCTTTCTGACAGAGCCTGAGCCAGGACCTCCTGGCCCCACCCAGACAGCTTGCTGCTCACTGAGCAATCGGACCAGCCATTGCCTTAGGTCGTTACCTCTTCGCAACCTAGGTTTTCAGGATTCAGATCCTACACCTTATCTCCAATCACTGCCCAGGTTTGAAAATGATGCAGAAATCAGAACTCCTGCCCAATGGCAAAAAACTTGTGGTTGGCTTGTTGACTAACGTTCAGTGTAGTGGAAACCTGTTTGTCCGATGAGGCCCCGCCATTGTTCGCGGGCCACATAGGTGGCAAACTCACATTGTGACCCTCAGCCTTAGCCCAGTCCTCAGGTACGGCCTTTCAGTGGCTGGATGAAGAGACAGCATATTGGGCTTGCCATGCCCATAGGCCCCAATTTTTAACCATAGTTCGGGTTGTCCCTTCACTCTTCCCCAGGGCTCTGCTTTGGAATTCCGCTTTTGGTGGGACACCTGAGGTAACAACCCTGAAAGGAGTCCTCCATCCAACAGATTGACGAAAAACAATTGGGATCGGGCCAAATCCACAGAGAGCAAGATTTGTCCATGGCCCATGAGGCCTCCCCAACATTCCACGGCCATCCCTGATACACAATCCAGGGACAAAAGACTGAGCACGCACTTCGAACACGCTCATTCTTCATATCGTGAAGAGTCCTTCAGATAAGAACCTACACGGCACTCGAATGCACCCAAAATATATAGTCTAACCTGGGCACTATTGCACTGCCTCACAACCTAAGCCCGGACCTCGTGACCAACACCCAGACAGCTGACCGCACACTGAGCACTTCAGACCCGCCATGGCCTTAGGTCATCATCTCTTCCCAATCTCAGTTTTCAGGCTTCAGAACTAGACCTTATTTCTTCACTGCCCAGGGGTGACTGTGATGCAGAAATCAGAACTCTTCCTTACCCATGGCAAGAAACCTTGTGGTTGGCATATTTTTCAAAGTTCAATGTAGGAGAAACCAGCATTCACCCTGAGGCCCCGCCCATTCTTGAGAGCGACGAGGGCATAAACACGCATTGTGACCCTCAGTGTGAGTCCTGACCTCTAGTAAGTCCTCTCAGTGGCTGGACCATTAGATGTCATAATGGGCTTGACATGTCCCTAGGCCCCAATATTTAACCAGATTTTTGGTTGTCCAGTCGCCCCTCCCCAGGGCTCCACTCTGGAATCCCTCATTGGTGGGACAGCTGAGGTTGAAAAACAGAACAAAACAAATCAACAACAACAGAAAAACGGACTTCTTCCATCCCACAGAATGACCCAAAACTCTTTGGACGGGGCCAAACCCCCAGAGAGTAAGAATCGTCCATTTCCCATGAAGTCACCCTGAAATTTCACGACCATGTGTGAAACGATATTCACAGACAAAGACTTGAGCAAGAGCCTCACACTCGCCGTTTTTTCATATCCAAAGAGTTCTCCTCATGGTCTGTAGATCAGTCCTGCCATACCTATGACCCGAAACATAAGCCGAGTTTGTGTTTTCAGACAACTGTCCAAACAGCGCTGGCCGACACACCCTACAGGCTCAGGTCGCTGGAGCCAAACCTGACGACTGTGCTTGCCCTCTCCAAGGGAATTGTATGTGCCCACTACAATAGCCACAACACTACTAATAGGATAAACCTCCAAAGTCCCTGAGGCCATCCCAATATTTGTGGCTTCCCAGGACAAACAGGGGCAATCTGGGCCCATCTGAGCACCTCCCGGCACTCAGTCCTGTAGACTGATGTCCCCAGAGGAAAAAGGAACCAACAGGCCCCTAGCACCTATCGGATCCATTGTTTTGGTTTCCAGGCTTCTCTCCTCAGAGGCTTGTTTTCAATAACAGCATATGGCTGTTTCTTGACTCACCCATCAGAACAAATCTCATCTACACATTAGAAACTTGCACGATGGAGCTTTGTGAAAGCCTCTCTTTAGGAGAACCCTTCAGGGCCCCAGGCTTCATTCCAAGGTCTCCAAGACACAAAATCATATTAGGACACATCCACGGGATAGTCCATTTCAACAAAGCCTCCTCGGTTGCTCCCCCAGATCCAGCAGATCTAAACTGTCTTGTTGCTTGGAGACAATTGGATTGCGAGGTGGGCTACCAAGCCATTCATCCTTAGAACCCTGCTCGGAATCGTTGTCCTGGAGCCAACCAACAGGTCTCAATTGTCCTGCAGAAGAATCTTTGCAGTTGGGAGCTTCTCACAACTCCCATCGTGGAAAAGCTGCCCAGGGTTGACTGTGATGCAGAAATCAGAACTCTTCCTTACCCATGGCAAGAAACCTTGTGGTTGGCATATTCTCCAACGTTCAATGTAGGAGAAACCCACATTCACCCTGAGGCCCCGCCCATTCTTGAGTGCGACGAGGGCATAAACACGCATTGTGACCCTCAGCGTGAGTCCTGACCTCTAGTAAGTCCTCTCAGTGGCTGGACCATTAGATGTCATAATGGGCTTGACATGTCCCTAGGCCCCAATATTTAACCAGATTTCTGGTTGTACAGTCGCCCCTCTCTCGTGATCCACCCCCCCCATCAAGAAGGGGCCATCAGGGACAGAATGTCCAACCTGAGCTATCGTCTGATCTTCTCCCTGACTTCAGATGCACGAGATCTCTAATCAGGTCTGTAGATTGTGCCTGCCATATCCTCACCCAGAAACCTAGGTCTAGCTTGGGTTCTCAGACTTCCGTCCTCAGACTACTGGCCCACAAGCGCTCCAGTTTGGCAAACCAGAACTACAATGCAGCATTCTGCCTGCCCTCCAGAAGAAAAACATTGCCCTCTGGGGCTACCCAGAAACCACAAATGAGGATCAACTTGCACGCCATTTGGCTGTACCCCAAATATATAGGCTGACCTGGGCACTAATGCCCTTTCTGACACTGCCTGAGCCTGGAATTCCAGGCCCCACCCAGACAGCTGGCCGCACAATGAGCACATCGGACCCGTCATGGCCTTAGTTCGTCATGTCTTCTCAACCTCGGTTTCAGGTTTCAGAGCCTAGACCTTATCTCCAATCACCGCCCGGGTTTGAAAATGATGCAGGAATCAGAACTCTTTCCCCATGGCAAGAAACCTTGTGGTTGGCATGTTGTCCAAGGTTCAGTGTAGTTGAAACCAGTGTGGCCCATGTGCTCCCCACATGCTTGCGGGCCACATTGGTCACAAACACACATTGTGACCCTCAGCCTGAGCCCAGTCCTCAGGTAAGGCCTCTCAGTGGCTGGATGGAGAGACAGCATATTGGGCTTGCCATGCCCCTAGGCCCCAATTTTAAACCATATTTCGGGTTTTCCCTTCACTCTTCCCCAGGGCTCTGCTTTGGAATTCCTCTTTTGGTGATACACCTGAGGTAACAAACCTGAAAGGAGTCCTCCCATCCCACAGATTGACGAAAAACAATTGGGATCGGGCCAAATCCACAGAGAGCAAGATTCGTCCATGGCCCATGAGGCATCCCCAACATTCCACGGCCATCCCTGATACACAATCCAGGGACAAAGGTCTGAGCACGCGCCTCAGACTCGCTCATTCTTCATATCCTGAAGAGTTCTTCAGATAAGAACCTACACGGCACTCGAAGGCACCCAAAATGTATAGTCTGTTCTGGGCACTAATGCACTGTCTGACAACCTGAGCCCTGACCTCGTGACCAACCCCCAGACAGCTGACCGCACACTGAGCACATCAGACCCGCCATATCCTTAGGGCATCATCTCTTCCCTACCTCAGTTTTTAGGCTTCAGAACCTAGACCTTATCTCCAATCACTGCCCAGGGGTGACTGTGATGCAGAAATCAGACCTCTTCCTTACCCATTGCAAGAATCCTTGTGGTTGGCATGTTTTCCATCGTTCAGTGTAGGAGAAACCAGCATTCATCCTGAGGCCCCGCCCATTCTTGAGTGCGACGTGGGCATAAACACGCATTGTGACCCTCAGCGTGAGTCCTGTCCTCTAGTACGTCCTCTCAGTGGCTGGACCATTAGATGTCATAATGGGCTTGACATATCCCTAGGCCACAATTTTAAGCCGATTTCTGGTTGTCCAATCGCCCCTCCCCAGGGCTCTACTCTGGAATCCCTCATTTGGTGGGACACCTGAGGTTGAAAAACAAAACAAAACAAATGAACAACAAAAGAACAACGGACTTCTTCCATCCCACAGAATGACCCCAAACTCTTTGGACGGGGCCAAACCCCCAGAGAGTAAGACTCGTCCATTTACATGAAGTCACCAGGAAATTTCACGACAATGAGTACACGATATCCAGAGACAAAATCTTGAGCAAGAGCCTCACACTCTCCCTTTTTTCATATCCCGTAGAGTTCTCCTCATGGTGTGTAGAACAGTCCTGCCATACCTATGACCCAAAACATAAGCCGAGTTTGTGTTTTCAGACAACTGTCCATACAGACCTTGCCTACACACCCTACAGACTAAGGCCCCTGGAGCCAAACCTGACGACTCTGCTTGCCCTCTCCAAAGGAATTGTATGTGCCCATTCCAATGGCCACAACCGTACTAAGAGGATAAACCTCCAAAGTCCCTGAGTCCAACCCAATATTTGTGGCTCCCCAGGACAAACAGGGGCAATCTGGGCCCATCTGAGCACCTACCTGCACTCAGACCCGTATACTGATGTCCCAGAGGTAAAAAGGATCGAACAGGCCCCTAGGCACCTATCGCATCCATTGCTATGGTTTCCAGGCATCTCTCCTCAGGGGTCTGAATTTCAATAACAGCATATGGCTGTTTCTTAACTCACCCATCAGAACAAATCTCATCTACAGATGGGAATCTGCACAATGGAGCTTGGTGAATGCCTCTCTTTAGGAGAACTCTTCAGAGCCCCAGTGACACCGCTTCATTCCAAGGTATCCATAGAGACAAAATCATATTAGGACACAACCACGAGAGAGTCCATTTCAACTCAGCCTCAACGGTTGCACCCCCAGATCCAGCAGATCTAACCTGTCTTGTTGCTTGGAGACAATTGGAATGCGAGGTGGGCTACCCAGCCATCCATCCTTAGAATCCGGCTCGGAATAGTTGACCTGGAGCCAACCAAGAGGTCTCAATTGTCCTGCAGAAGAATCTTTGCAGTTGGGAGCTTCTCAAAACTCCCATCGTGGGATAACACCCATGGCCTCGTGATCCACCCCCCCTTCAAGAAGGGGCCATCAGGGACAGAATGTCCAACCTGAGCGATCGTCTGATCCTCGCCCTGACTTCAGATGCATGAGATCTCGATTTAGGTCTGTAGATTGTGCCTGCCATATCCTCACCCAGAAACCTAGGCCTAGCTTGGGTTCTCAGAATTCCGTCCTCAAGATGACTGGCCCACAAGCCCTCCAGTTTGGCAGTCCAGACTACAATGCAGCACTCTGCCTGCCTTCCAGAAGGAAAACATTGACCTCTGGGGCTACCCAGAAACCCCAAATGAGGATCAATCTGCACGCCATTCGGCTGTACCCCAAATATATAGGCTGACCTGGGCACTAATGCCCTTTCTGAAACAGCCTGAGCCTGGACCTCCTGGCCCCACCCAGACAGCTGGCCACACACTGACAACATCGGACCCGCCATGGCCTTAGGTCGTCATCTCTACTCAACCTCGATTTTCAGGCTTCAGAACCTAGACCTTATCTCCAATCACGGCCCGGGTTTGAAAATGATGCAGAAATCAGAACTCTTTCCCCATGGCAAGAAACCTTGTGGTTGGCATGTTGTCCAAGTTTCAGTGTCGTTGAATCCAGTGTGGCCCAAGAGGCCCCGCCCATGCTTGCGGGCCACATTGGTCACAAACACACATTGTGACCCTCAGCCTGAGCCCAGGCCTCAGGTAAGGCCTCTCAGTGGCTGGATGGAGTAAGACTCGTCCATTTCCCATGAAGTCACCCGAAAATTTCACGACCATGAGTGACACGATATCCAGAGACAAAAACTTGAGCAAGAGCCTCACACTCACCCTTTTTTCATATCCCGAAGAGTTCTCCTCATGGTCTGTAGATCAGTCTTGCCATACCTACGACCCGAAACATAAGCCGAGTTTGTGTTTTCAGACGACTGTCCAAACAGCCCTGGCCTACACACCCTACAGGCTCAGGCCCCTGGAGCCAAACCTGACGACTGTGATTGCCCTCTCCAATGGAATTGTTTGTGCCCACTCCAATGCCCACAACCCTACTAATAGGATAAACCTCCAAAGTCTCTGAGGCCATCCCAATATTTGTGGCTTCCCAGGACAAACAGGGGAAATCTGGGCACATCTGAGCACTTACCGGCACTCATACCCGTTGACTGATGTCCCCAGAGGTAAAAAGGAACGAACAGGCCCCTAGGCACATATCGGATCCATTGCTTTGGTTTCCAGGCATCTCTCCTCAGAGGCCTGGATTTCAATAACAGCATATGGCTGTTTCTTGACTCACCCATCAGAAAAAAATCTCATCTACACATGGGAAACTTGCACGATGGAGCTGTGTGAAAGCCTCTCTTTAGGAGAACCCTTCAGGGCCCCCAGTGCCACCGCTTCATTCCAAGGTCTCCATAGACACAAAATTATATTAGGACACATCCACGGGAGAGTCCATTTCAACTCAGCCTCATCGGTTGCTCCCCCAGATCCAGCAGATCTAACCTGTCTTGTTGCTTGGAGACAGTTGGAATGCGAGGTCGGCTATCCAGACATCCATCCTTAGAACCCTGCTCGGAATCGTCCTGGAGCCAACCAACAGGTCTCAATTGTCCTGCAGAAGAATCTTTGCAGTTGGGAGCTTCTCACAACTCCCATCGTTGGAAAACACCCATCTCCTCGTGATCCACCCCCCCTTCAAGAAGGGGCCATCAGAGACAGAATGTCCGACCTGAGCAATCGTCTGATCCTTTCCCTGATTTCAGATGCACGAGATCTCCATTCACGTCTGTAGATGTGCCTGCCATATCCTACCCAGAAACCTAGGCCTAGCTTGGGTTCTCAGACTTCCGTCCTCAGACTACTGAACCACAAACCCTCCAGTTTGGCAATCCAGAACTACAATGCAGCACTCTGCCTGCCCTCCAGAATAAAAACATTGCCTTCTGGGTCTACCCTGAAACCCCAAATGAGGATCAACCTGCACGCCATTCGGCTGTACCCCAAATATATAGGCTGACCTGGCCACTAATGCCCTTTCTGACACAGCCTGAGCCAGGACTTACTGGCCCCACCCAGACAGCTGGCCGCACACTGAGCACATCGGACCGCCATGGCCTTAGGTCGTCATCTCTTCTCAATCTCGGTTTTCAGGCTTCCGAACCTAGACCTTATCTCCAATCACGGCCCGGGTGTGAAAATGATGCAGAAATCAGAACTCTTTCCCCATGGCAAGAAACCTTGTGGTTGGCATGTTGTCCAAGGTTCAGTGTACTTGAAACCAGTGTGGCCCATGAGGCCCCGCCCATGCTTGGGGGCCACATTTGTCACAAACACACATTGTGACCCTCAGCCTGAGCCCAGGCCTCAGGTAAGGCCTCTCAGTGGCTGGATGGAGAGACAGCATATTGGGCTTGCCATGCCCCTAGGCCCCAATTTTTAACCATAGTTCGGGTTGTCCCTTCACTCTTCCCCAGGGCTCTGCTTTGGAATTCCTCTTTTGGTGGGACACCTGAGGTAACAAACCTGAAAGGAGTCCTCCCATCCCACAGATTGACGAAAAACAATTGGGATCGGGCCAAATCCACAGAGAGCAAGATTCGTCCATGGCCCATGAGGCCTCCCCAACATTCCACGGCCATCGCTGATACAAAATACATAGACAACAGCCTGAGCACGCGCCTCAGACTCGCTCATTCTTCATATCCTGGAGAATTCTTCAGATAAGAACCTACACTGCACTCCAATGCACCCAAAATATATAGTCTAACCTGGGCACTAATGCACTGTCTGACAACCTGAGCCCGGACATCATGACCAACAACCAGACAGCTGACCGTACACTGAGCACATCAGACCCGCCATGGCCTTAGGTCATCATATCGTCCCTACCTCAGTTTTCAGGCTTCAGAACCTAGACCTTATCTCCAATACTGCCCAGGGGTGACTGTGAGGCAGAAATCAGAACTCTTCCTTACCCATGGCAAGAAACCTTGTGGTTGGCATGTTGTCCAAAGTTCAGTGTAGGAGAAACCAGCAGTCACCCTGAGGCCCCGCCCCATTCTTGAGTGCTACGGGGGCATAAAAACGCATTGTTACCCGCAGCGTGAGTCCTGTCCTCTAGTACGTCCTCTCAGTGGCTGGACCCTTAGATGTCATAATGGGCTTGACATGTCCCTAGGCCCCAAATTATAACCAGATTTCTGGTTGTCCAGTCACAACTCCCCAGGGCTCTACTCTGGAATCCCTCATTTGGTGGGACACCTGTGGTTGAAAAACAAAACAAAACAAATCAACAACAACAGAACAACGGACTTCTTCCATCCCACAGAATGACCCCAAACTCTTTGGACGGGGCCAAACCCCCAGAGAGTAAGATTCGTCCATTTCCCATGAAGTCACCCGGAAAATTCACGACCATGTGTGACACGATATCCAGAGACAAAAACTTGAGCAAGAGCCTCACACTCGCCCTTTTTTCATGTCCCGAAGAGTTCTCCTCATGGTCTGTAGATCAGTCCTGCCATACCTATGACCCGAAATATAAGCCGAGTTTGTGTTTTCAGACTACTGTCCAAACAGCCCTGGCTTACACACCCTACAGGCTCAGGCCCCTGGAGCCAAAACTGACGACTGTGCTTGCCCTTTCCAAGGGAATTGTATGTGCCCATTCCAATGGCCACAACCCTACTAAGAGGATAAACCTCCAAATTCCCTGAGGCCATCCCAATATTTCTGGCTTCCCAGGACAAACAGTGGCAATCTGGGCCCATCTGAGCACCTACCCGAACTCAGACCCGTAGACTGCTGTCCCCAGAAGTAAAAAGGAACGAACAGGCCCTTAGGAACCTATCAGATCCATTGCTTTGGTTTTCAGGCATCTCTCCTCAGAGGCCTGTATTTCAAGAACAGCTTTTGGCTGTTTCTTGACTCACCCATCAGAACAAATCTCATCTACACATGGGAAACTTGCACGATGGAGCTGTGTGAAAGCCTCTATTTAGGAGAACCCTTCAGGGCCCCAGTGCCATCGCTTCATTCCATGGTCTCCATAGACACAAAATCATATTAGGACACATCCACGGGAGAGTCCATTTCAACTCAGCCTCCTCGGTTGCTCCCCCAGATCCAGCAGAACTAACCTGTCTTGTTGCTTGAAGACAATTGGAATGAGAGGTGGGCTACCCAGCCATCCATCCTTAGAACCCTGCTCGGAATCTTTGCCCTGGAGCCAACCAACAGGTCTCAATTGTCCTGCAGTAGAATCTTTGCAGTTGTGAGCTTCTCAAAACTCCCATCGTGGGAAAACCCCCATGGCCTCGTGATCCACTCCCCCTTCAAGAAGGGGCCATCAGGGACAGAAAGTCCAACCTGAGTGTTCGTCTGATCCTCGCCCTGACATCAGATGCACGATATCTCGATTCAAGTCTGTAGATTGTGCCTGCCATATCCTCACCCAGAAGCCTAGGCCTAGCTTGGTTTCTCAGACTTCAGTCATCAGACTACTGGCCCACAAGCCCTCAAGTTTGGCAATCCAGAACTACAATGCAGCACTCTGACTGCCCTCCAGAAGAAAAACATTGCCCTCTGGGGCTACACAGAAACCCCAAATGAGGATCAAACTGCACGCCATTCGGCTGTACCCCAAATATATAGGCTGACCTGGGCACTAATGCCCTTTCTGCGACAGCCTGAGCCTGGACCTCCTGGCCCCACCCAGACAGCTGGCCGCACACTGACAACATCGGACCCGCCATGGCCTTAGGTCGTCATCTCTACTCAACCTCGATTTTCAGGCTTCAGAACCTAGACCTTATCTCCAATCACGGCCCGGGTTTGAAAATGATGCAGAAATCAGAACTCTTTCCCCATGGCAAGAAACCTTGTGGTTGGCATGTTGTCCAAGTTTCAGTGTCGTTGAATCCAGTGTGGCCCAAGAGGCCCCGCCCATGCTTGCGGGCCACATTGGTCACAAACACACATTGTGACCCTCAGCCTGAGCCCAGGCCTCAGGTAAGGCCTCTCAGTGGCTGGATGGAGTAAGACTCGTCCATTTCCCATGAAGTCACCCGAAAATTTCACGACCATGAGTGACACGATATCCAGAGACAAAAACTTGAGCAAGAGCCTCACACTCACCCTTTTTTCATATCCCGAAGAGTTCTCCTCATGGTCTGTAGATCAGTCTTGCCATACCTACGACCCGAAACATAAGCCGAGTTTGTGTTTTCAGACGACTGTCCAAACAGCCCTGGCCTACACACCCTACAGGCTCAGGCCCCTGGAGCCAAACGTGACGACTGTGATTGCCCTCTCCAATGGAATTGTTTGTGCCCACTCCAATGCCCACAACCCTACTAATAGGATAAACCTCCAAAGTCTCTGAGGCCATCCCAATATTTGTGGCTTCCCAGGACAAACAGGGGAAATCTGGGCACATCTGAGCACTTACCGGCACTCATACCCGTTGACTGATGTCCCCAGAGGTAAAAAGGAACGAACAGGCCCCTAGGCACATATCGGATCCATTGCTTTGGTTTCCAGGCATCTCTCCTCAGAGGCCTGGATTTCAATAACAGCATATGGCTGTTTCTTGACTCACCCATCAGAAAAAATCTCATCTACACATGGGAAACTTGCACGATGGAGCTGTGTGAAAGCCTCTCTTTAGGAGAACCCTTCAGGGCCCCAGTGCCACCGCTTCATTCCAAGGTCTCCATAGACACAAAATTATATTAGGACACATCCACGGGAGAGTCCATTTCAACTCAGCCTCCTCGGTTGCTCCCCCAGATCCAGCAGATCTAACCTGTCTTGTTGCTTGGAGACAGTTGGAATGCGAGGTCGGCTATCCAGACATCCATCCTTAGAACCCTGCTCGGAATCGTCCTGGAGCCAACCAACAGGTCTCAATTGTCCTGCAGAAGAATCTTTGCAGTTGGGAGCTTCTCACAACTCCCATCGTTGGAAAACACCCATCTCCTCGTGATCCACCCCCCCCTTCAAGAAGGGGCCATCAGAGACAGAATGTCCGACCTGAGCAATCGTCTGATCCTTTCCCTGATTTCAGATGCACGAGATCTCCATTCACGTCTGTAGATGTGCCTGCCATATCCTACCCAGAAACCTAGGCCTAGCTTGGGTTCTCAGACTTCCGTCCTCAGACTACTGAACCACAAACCCTCCAGTTTGGCAATCCAGAACTACAATGCAGCACTCTGCCTGCCCTCCAGAATAAAAACATTGCCTTCTGGGTCTACCCTGAAACCCCAAATGAGGATCAACCTGCACGCCATTCGGCTGTACCCCCCAAATATATAGGCTGACCTGGCCACTAATGCCCTTTCTGACACAGCCTGAGCCAGGACTTACTGGCCCCACCCAGACAGCTGGCTGGCCGCACACTGAGCACATCGGACCGCCATGGCCTTAGGTCGTCATCTCTTCTCAATCTCGGTTTTCAGGCTTCCGAACCTAGACCTTATCTCCAATCACGGCCCGGGTGTGAAAATGATGCAGAAATCAGAACTCTTTCCCCATGGCAAGAAACCTTGTGGTTGGCATGTTGTCCAAGGTTCAGTGTACTTGAAACCAGTGTGGCCCATGAGGCCCCGCCCATGCTTGGGGGCCACATTTGTCACAAACACACTTTGTGACCCTCAGCCTGAGCCCAGGCCTCAGGTAAGGCCTCTCAGTGGCTGGATGGAGAGACAGCATATTGGGCTTGCCATGCCCCTAGGCCCCAATTTTTAACCATAGTTCGGGTGGTCCCTTCACTCTTCCCCAGGGCTCTGCTTTGGAATTCCTCTTTTGGTGGGACACCTGAGGTAACAAACCTGAAAGGAGTCCTCCCATCCCACAGATTGACGAAAAACAATTGGGATCGGGCCAAATCCACAGAGAGCAAGATTCGTCCATGGCCCATGAGGCCTCCCCAACATTCCACGGCCATCGCTGATACAAAATACATAGACAACAGCCTGAGCACGTGCCTCAGACTCGCTCATTCTTCATATCCTAGAGAATTCTTCAGATAAGAACCTACACTGCACTCCAATGCACCCAAAATATATAGTCTAACCTGGGCACTAATGCACTGTCTGACAACCTGAGCCCGGACATCATGACCAACAACCAGACAGCTGACCGTACACTGAGCACATCAGACCCGCCATGGCCTTAGGTCATCATATCGTCCCTACCTCAGTTTTCAGGCTTCAGAACCTAGACCTTATCTCCAATACTGCCCAGGGGTGACTGTGAGGCAGAAATCAGAACTCTTCCTTACCCATGGCAAGAAACCTTGTGGTTGGCATGTTGTCCAAAGTTCAGTGTAGGAGAAACCAGCAGTCACCCTGAGGCCCCGCCCATTCTTGAGTGCTACGGGGGCATAAAAACGCATTGTTACCCGCAGCGTGAGTCCTGTCCTCTAGTACGTCCTCTCAGTGGCTGGACCCTTAGATGTCATAATGGGCTTGACATGTCCCTAGGCCCCAAATTATAACCAGATTTCTGGTTGTCCAGTCACAACTCCCCAGGGCTCTACTCTGGAATCCCTCATTTGGTGGGACACCTGTGGTTGAAAAACAAAACAAAACAAATCAACAACAACAGAACAACGGACTTCTTCCATCCCACAGAATGACCCCAAACTCTTTGGACGGGGCCAAACCCCCAGAGAGTAAGATTCGTCCATTTCCCATGAAGTCACCCGGAAAATTCACGACCATGTGTGACACGATATCCAGAGACAAAAACTTGAGCAAGAGCCTCACACTCGCCCTTTTTTCATGTCCCGAAGAGTTCTCCTCATGGTCTGTAGATCAGTCCTGCCATACCTATGACCCGAAACATAAGCCGAGTTTGTGTTTTCAGACAACTGTCCAAACAGCCCTGGCTTACACACCCTACAGGCTCAGGCCCCTGGAGCCAAAACTGACGACTGTGCTTGCCCTTTCCAAGGGAATTGTATGTGCCCATTCCAATGGCCACAACCCTACTAAGAGGATAAACCTCCAAATTCCCTGAGGCCATCCCAATATTTCTGGCTTCCCAGGACAAACAGTGGCAATCTGGGCCCATCTGAGCACCTACCCGAACTCAGACCCGTAGACTGCTGTCCCCAGAAGTAAAAAGGAACGAACAGGCCCTTAGGAACCTATCAGATCCATTGCTTTGGTTTTCAGGCATCTCTCCTCAGAGGCCTGTATTTCAAGAACAGCTTTTGGCTGTTTCTTGACTCACCCATCAGAACAAATCTCATCTACACATGGGAAACTTGCACGATGGAGCTGTGTGAAAGCCTCTATTTAGGAGAACCCTTCAGGGCCCCAGTGCCATCGCTTCATTCCATGGTCTCCATAGACACAAAATCATATTAGGACACATCCACGGGAGAGTCCATTTCAACTCAGCCTCCTCGGTTGCTCCCCCAGATCCAGCAGAACTAACCTGTCTTGTTGCTTGAAGACAATTGGAATGAGAGGTGGGCTACCCAGCCATCCATCCTTAGAACCCTGCTCGGAATCTTTGCCCTGGAGCCAACCAACAGGTCTCAATTGTCCTGCAGTAGAATCTTTGCAGTTGTGAGCTTCTCAAAACTCCCATCGTGGGAAAACCCCCATGGCCTCGTGATCCACTCCCCCTTCAAGAAGGGGCCATCAGGGACAGAAAGTCCAACCTGAGTGTTCGTCTGATCCTCGCCCTGACATCAGATGCACGATATCTCGATTCAAGTCTGTAGATTGTGCCTGCCATATCCTCACCCAGAAGCCTAGGCCTAGCTTGGTTTCTCAGACTTCAGTCCTCAGACTACTGGCCCACAAGCCCTCAAGTTTGGCAATCCAGAACTACAATGCAGCACTCTGACTGCCCTCCAGAAGAAAAACATTGCCCTCTGGGGCTACACAGAAACCCCAAATGAGGATCAAACTGCACGCCATTCGGCTGTACCCCAAATATATAGGCTGACCTGGGCACTAATGCCCTTTCTGCGACAGCCTGAGCCTGGACCTCCTGGCCCCACCCAGACAGCTGGCCGCACACTGACAACATCGGACCCGCCATGGCCTTAGGTCGTCATCTCTACTCAACCTCGGTTTTCAGGCTTCAGAACCTAGACCTTATCTCCAATCACGGCCCGGGTTTGAAAATGATGCAGAAATCAGAACTCTTTCCCCATGGCAAGAAACCTTGTGGTTGGCATGTTGTCCAAGTTTCAGTGTCGTTGAATCCAGTGTGGCCCAAGAGGCCCCTTCCATGCTTGCGGGCCACATTGGTCACAAACACACATTGTGACCCTCAGCCTGAGCCCAGGCCTCAGGTAAGGCCTCTCAGTGGCTGGATGGAGTAAGACTCGTCCATTTCCCATGAAGTCACCCGAAAATTTCACGACCATGAGTGACACGATATCCAGAGACAAAAACTTGAGCAAGAGCCTCACACTCACCCTTTTTTCATATCCCGAAGAGTTCTCCTCATGGTCTGTAGATCAGTCTTGCCATACCTACGACCCGAAACATAAGCCGAGTTTGTGTTTTCAGACGACTGTCCAAACAGCCCTGGCCTACACACCCTACAGGCTCAGGCCCCTGGAGCCAAACGTGACGACTGTGATTGCCCTCTCCAATGGAATTGTTTGTGCCCACTCCAATGCCCACAACCCTACTAATAGGATAAACCTCCAAAGTCTCTGAGGCCATCCCAATATTTGTGGCTTCCCAGGACAAACAGGGGAAATCTGGGCACATCTGAGCACTTACCGGCACTCATACCCGTTGACTGATGTCCCCAGAGGTAAAAAGGAACGAACAGGCCCCTAGGCACATATCGGATCCATTGCTTTGGTTTCCAGGCATCTCTCCTCAGAGGCCTGGATTTCAATAACAGCATATGGCTGTTTCTTGACTCACCCATCAGAAAAAATCTCATCTACACATGGGAAACTTGCACGATGGAGCTGTGTGAAAGCCTCTCTTTAGGAGAACCCTTCAGGGCCCCAGTGCCACCGCTTCATTCCAAGGTCTCCATAGACACAAAATTATATTAGGACACATCCACGGGAGAGTCCATTTCAACTCAGCCTCCTCGGTTGCTCCCCCAGATCCAGCAGATCTAACCTGTCTTGTTGCTTGGAGACAGTTGGAATGCGAGGTCGGCTATCCAGACATCCATCCTTAGAACCCTGCTCGGAATCGTCCTGGAGCCAACCAACAGGTCTCAATTGTCCTGCAGAAGAATCTTTGCAGTTGGGAGCTTCTCACAACTCCCATCGTTGGAAAACACCCATCTCCTCGTGATCCACCCCCCCTTCAAGAAGGGGCCATCAGAGACAGAATGTCCGACCTGAGCGATCGTCTGATCCTTTCCCTGATTTCAGATGCACGAGATCTCCATTCAGGTCTGTAGATGTGCCTGCCATATCCTACCCAGAAACCTAGGCCTAGCTTGGGTTCTCAGACTTCCGTCCTCAGACTACTGAACCACAAACCCTCCAGTTTGGCAATCCAGAACTACAATGCAGCACTCTGCCTGCCCTCCAGAATAAAAACATTGCCTTCTGGGTCTACCCTGAAAACCCAAATGAGGATCAACCTGCACGCCATTCGGCTGTACCCCAAATATATAGGCTGACCTGGCCACTAATGCCCTTTCTGACACAGCCTGAGCCAGGACTTACTGGCCCCACCCAGACAGCTGGCCGCACACTGAGCACATCGGACCGCCATGGCCTTAGGTCGTCATCTCTTCTCAATCTCGGTTTTCAGGCTTCCGAACCTAGACCTTATCTCCAATCACGGCCCGGGTGTGAAAATGACGCAGAAATCAGAACTCTTTCCCCATGGCAAGAAACCTTGTGGTTGGCATGTTGTCCAAGGTTCAGTGTACTTGAAACCAGTGTGGCCCATGAGGCCCCGCCCATGCTTGGGGGCCACATTTGTCACAAACACACATTGTGACCCTCAGCCTGAGCCCAGGCCTCAGGTAAGGCCTCTCAGTGGCTGGATGGAGAGACAGCATATTGGGCTTGCCATGCCCCTAGGCCCCAATTTTTAACCATAGTTCGGGTGGTCCCTTCACTCTTCCCCAGGGCTCTGCTTTGGAATTCCTCTTTTGGTGGGACACCTGAGGTAACAAACCTGAAAGGAGTCCTCCCATCCCACAGATTGACGAAAAACAATTGGGATCGGGCCAAATCCACAGAGAGCAAGATTCGTCCATGGCCCATGAGGCCTCCCCAACATTCCACGGCCATCGCTGATACAAAATACATAGACAACAGCCTGAGCACGCGCCTCAGACTCGCTCATTCTTCATATCCTGGAGAATTCTTCAGATAAGAACCTACACTGCACTCCAATGCACCCAAAATATATAGTCTAACCTGGGCACTAATGCACTGTCTGACAACCTGAGCCCGGACATCATGACCAACAACCAGACAGCTGACCGTACACTGAGCACATCAGACCCGCCATGGCCTTAGGTCATCATATCGTCCCTACCTCAGTTTTCAGGCTTCAGAACCTAGACCTTATCTCCAATACTGCCCAGGGGTGACTGTGAGGCAGAAATCAGAACTCTTCCTTACCCATGGCCATCCCAATATTTCTGGCTTCCCAGGACAAACAGGGGCAATCTGGGCCCATCTGAGCACCTACCAGCACTCAGACCCGTAGACTGATGTCCCCAGAGGTTGTTACCTCAGGTGTCCCACCAAAAGCGGAAGTCCAAAACAGAGCCCTGGGGAAGAGTGAAGGGACAACCCGAACTATGGTTAAAAGTTGGGTCCTATGGGCATGGCAAGCCCAATATGCTGTCTCTTCATCCAGCCACTGAAAGGCCGTTCCTGAGGACTGGGCTAAGTCTGAGGGTCACAATGTGAGTTTGCCACCTATGTGGCCCGCGAGCAATGGCGGGGCCTCATCGGAAAAACAGGTTCCACTACACTGAACGTTAGTCAACAAGCCAACCACAAGGTTTTTGCCTTTGGGCAGGAGTTCTGATTTCTGCATCATTTTCAAACCTGGGCAGTGATTGGAGATAAGGTGTAGGATCTGAATCTTGAAAACCTAGGTTGCGAAGAGGTAACGACCTAAGGCAATGGCTGGTCCGATTGCTCAGTGAGTAGCAAGCTGTCTGGGTGGGGCCAGGAGGTCCTGGATCAGGCTCTGTCAGAAAGGGCATTATTGCCCAGGTCAGCCTATATATTTTGGGTACAGCCAAGTGGCGTGCAGGTTGATCTTCATTTGGGGTTTCCTGGTAGCGCCAGAGGGCAATGTTTTTCTTTTGGAGCGCAAGCAGAGTGCTGCATTGTAATTCTGGATTGCCAAACTGGAGGGCTTGTGGGCCATTAGTCTGAGGACGGAAGTCTGAGGACACAAGCTTGGCTTAGATTTCTGGGTGAGGACATGGCAGGCACAATATACAGACCTGAATCGAGATCTCGTGCATCTGAAGTCAGGGTGAGGGTCAGACTATTTCTCAGGTTGGACCTTATGTCCCTGATGGCCCCTTCATGAAGGGGCGGGGGATCACGAGGCCATGGGGGTTTCTCATGATGGAGTTGTGAGAAGCTCCCAACTGCAAAGATTCTTCTGCAGGACAATTGAGACCTGTTGGTTGGCCCAGGCCAACGATTCCGAGCAGGGTTCTAAGGATGGATAGCGGGGTAGGCAACCTCGCATTCCAATTGTCTCCTAGCAACAAGACAATTTAGATCCTCTGGATCTTGCGGAGCAACCGAATATGCTGAGTTGAAATCGATTCTCCTGTGGATGGTTCCTAATATGTTTTTTTGTGTCTATGGAGACCTTGGCATGAAGCAGTGGCACTGGGGCCCTGAAGGTTTCTCCTAAAAAGAGGCTTTCACACACCTCCCACGTGCATTTTACCAATGGGTAGATGAGTTTTTGTTCTGATGGGTGAGTCAAAAACAGCCATATGCTGTTATTGAAATCCAGGCCTCTGAGGAGAGATGCCTGGAAACCAAAGCAATGGATCCGATAGGTGCCTAGGGGCCTGTTCGTTCCTTTTTACCTCTGGGGACATCAGTCCCCGGGTCTGAGGGCCGGTAGGTGCTCAGATGGGCCCAGATTGCCCCTGTATGTCCTGGGAAGGCACAAATATTGGGATGGCCTCAGGGACTTTGGAAGTTTATCCTATTAGTAGGATTGTGGCCATTGTAATGGGCACATACAATTCCCTTGGAGAGGGCAAGCACAGTCGTCAGGTTTGGCTCCAGGGACCTGAGCTTGTAGTGTGTGTAGGCTAGGGCTGTTTGGACAGTTGTCTGAAAACACAAACTCGGCTTATGTTTCGGGACATAGGTATCCAGGACTGATCTACAGACCATGAGGAGAACTCTTCGGGATATGAAAAAAGGGCGAGTGTGAGGCTCTTGCCCAAGTTTTTGTCTCTGGATATCGTGTGACTCATGGTCGTGAAATTTCCGGGTGACTTCATGGGAAATGGACGATTCTTACTCTCTGGGGGTTTGGCCCCGTCCAAAGAGTTTGGGGTCATTCTGTTGGATGGAAGAAGTACGTTTATCTATTGTAGTTGATTTGATTTGTTTTGTTTTTCAACCTCAGGTGTCCCACCAAATGAGGGATTCCAGAGTAGAGACCTGAGGAGGGGTGACTGACAACCAGAAATCTGGTTAAAAATTGGGGCCTAGGGATATGACAAGCCCATTATGACATCTAATGGTCCAGCCACTGAGAGGACGTACTAGAGGACAGGTCTCACGCTGAGGGTCACAATGCGTGTTTATGCCCTCGTCGCACTCAAGAATGTGCGGAGCCTCAGGGTGAATGCTGGTTACTCCTACACTGAACGTTGGACAACATGCCAACCACAAGTTTTCTTGCCATGGGTAAGGAAGAGTTCTGATTTCTGCATCCCAGTCACCGCTGGGCAGTGATTGGAGATAAGGTCTCGGTTCTGTAGCCTGAAAACTGAGATAGGGAAGAGATGATGACCTAAGGCCGTGGCGGGTCTGATGTGCTCAGTGTGCGGTCAGCTGTCTGGGTGTTGATCACGAGGTCCTGGCTCAGGTTGTCACACGGTGCATTAGTGCCCAGGTTAGACTATATATTTTGGGTGCTTTCGAGTGCCGTGTATGTTCTTATCTGAAGAACTCTACAGGTTATGAAGAATGAGCGAGTCTGAGGTGCGTGTTCAGGCTTTCGTCTCTGGATTTTGTATCAGCGATGGCCGTGGAATGTTGGAGAGGCCTCATGGGCCATGGACAAATCTTGCTCTCTGTGGATTTGGCCCGATCCCAATTATTTTTCGTAATCTGTGGGATGGGAGGATTCCAATGAGGTTTGTTACCTCAGGTGTCCCACCAAATGAGGGATTCCAGTGTAGAGCCCTGGGGAGGGGCGACTGGACAACCAGAAATCTGGTTAAAAATTGGGGCCTAGGGAAACGTCAAGCCCATGATGACATCTAATGGTCCAGCCACAGAGAGGAGTACTAGAGGACAGGACTCACGCTGAGGGTCACAATGCGTGTTTATGCCGTCGTCGCACTCAAGAATTGGCGGGGCCTCAGGGTGAATGCTGGTTTCTAATACACTGAACTTTGGACAACATGCCAACCACAAGGTTTTTCTTGCCATGGGTAAGGAAGAGTACTGATTTCTGCATCACAGTCACCCCTGGGCAGTGATTGGAGATAAGGTCTAGGTTCTGAAGCCTGAAAACTGAGGTAGCGAAGACATGATGAACTAAGGCCATGGTGGGTCTGATGTGCTCAGGGTGCGGTCAGCTGTCTGGGTGTTGGTGACGAGGTCAGGGCTCAGGTTGTCAGACAGTGCATTAGTACACCGGTTAGACTATATATTTTGGGTGCATTCGAGTGCTGTGTAAGTTCTTATCTGAAGAACTCTTCAGGATATGAAGAATGAGCAAGTCTGATTTTTGTCTCTGGATTTTGAATCAGTAATGGCCGTGGAATGTTGGGGAGGCCTCACGGGCCATGGACGATTCTTGCTCTCTGTGTATTTGGCCCGATCCCAATTGTTTTTCATCAATCTGTGGGATTGGAGGACACCTTTCAGGTTTGTTACCTCAGGGGTCCCAGCAAAAGAGGAATTCCAAAGCAGAGCCCTGGGGAAGAGTGAAGGGACAACCCGAACTATGGTTAAAAATTGGGGCCTAGGGGCATGGCAAGCCCAATATGCTGTCTCTCCATCTAGCCACTGAGAGGCCTTACCTGAGGACTGGGCTCAGGCTGAGGGACAAAATGTGTGTTTGTGACCAATGTGGCCCGCAGCATGGGCGGGGCCTCATGGGCCACACTGGTTTCAACTACACTGAACCTTGGACAACATGCCATCCACAAGTTTTCTTGCCATGGTGAAAGAGTTCTGATGTCTGCATCATTTTCAAAACTGGGCCGTGATTGGAGATAAGGTATAGGTTCTGAAGCCTGAAAACCGAGGTTGAGATGAGATGACGAATTAAGGGCATGACGGGTCCGATTTGCTCAGTGTGCAGCCAGCTGTCTGGGTGGCGCCAGGAGGTCCAGCTCAGGCTGCGTCAGAAAGGGCATTAGTGCCCAGGTCAGCCTATATATTTGGGATACAGCCGAATGGCGTGCAGGTTGATCCTCATTTGGGTTTTCTGGGTAGCCCCAGAGGGCAATGTTTTTCTTCTGGAGGTCAGGCAGAGGGCTGCATTGTAGTTCTGAATTGCAATGGAGGTTTTGTGGGCCAGTAGTCTGAGGACGTAAGTCTGAGAAGCCAAGCTAGGCCTAGGTTTCTGGGTGATGATATGGCAGGCACAATCTACAGACCTGAATCGAGATCTCGTGCATCTGAAGTCAGGGCGAGGATCAGACGATCGCTCAGGTTGGACATTCTGTGCTTGAGGGCCCCTTCTTGAAGGGGGGGATCACGAGGCCATGGGGGTTTTCCGACGATGGGAGTTATAAGAAGGTCCCAATTTCAAAGATTCATCGGCAGGACAATTGAGACCTGTTGGTTGGTTCCAGGAAAACGATTCCGAGCAGGGTTCTAAGGATGGATGGCTGGGTAGCCCACCTCGCATTCCAATGTCTCCAAGCAACAAGACAGGCTAGATCTACTGGATCTGGGGGAGCAACCGAGGAGGCTGAGTTGAAATGGACTCTCCCGTGGATGTGACCTAATATGATTGTGTGTCTATGGAGACCTTGGAATTAAGCGGTGGCACTGGGGGCCTGAAGGGTTCTCCTAAAGAGAGGCTTTCACACAGCTCCATCGTGCAAGTTTTCCATGTGTAGATGAGATTTGTTCTGATGGTGAGTCAAGAAACAGCCATATGCTGTTATTGAAATCCAGGCCTCTGAGGAGAGATGCCTGGAAACCAAAGCAATGGATATGATAGGTGCCTATGGTTCCTGTTCGTTCCTTATTACCTCTGGTGATATCAGTCTACGGGTCTGAGTGCAGGTAGGTGCTCAGATGGGCTCAGATTGCCCCTGTTTGTCCTGGGTAGCCACCACTATTGGGATGGCCTCAGGAATTTTGGACGTTTATCCTCTTAGTAGGGTTGTGGCCATTGGAATGGGCATACACAATTCCCTTGGAGATGGCAAGCACAGTCTTCAGGTTTGGCCTCAGGGGCCTGAGCCTGTAGGGTGTGTAGACCAGAGCTGTTGGGACATTTGTCTAAAAACACAAACTCGGCTTATGATTCAGGTCATAGGTATGGCAGGACTGATCTACAGACCATGAGGAGAACACTTTGGAATTGAAAAATTGGCGTGTGTGAGGCTCTTGCTCACGTTTTGTCTCTAGATATTGTGTCACTCATGGTCGTGAAATTTCCGGGTGACTTCATGGGAAATGGACGAGTCTTACTCTCTGGGGGTTTGGCCCCGTCCAAGGAGTTTGGGGTCACTCAGTCTGATGGAAGAAGTCCGTTTTTTTGTTGTTGTTGTGATTTGTTTTGTTTTGTTTTTCAACCTCAGGTGTCCCACCAAATGAGGGATTCCAGAGTAGAACCCTGGGGAGTTGTGACTGGACAACCAGAAATCTGGTTAAAAATTGGGGCCTAGGGACATGTCAAGCCCATTAGGACATCTAATGGTCCAGCCACTGAGGGGATTTACTAGAGGTCAGGAATCACACTGAGGGTCACAATGTGTGTTTATGCCCTCGTTGCACTCAAGAATGGGCGTGACCTCAGGGTGAATGCTGGTTTCTCCTACACTGAACGTAGGACAACATGGCAACCACAAGGATTCTTGCCTGGGTAAGCAGGAGTTCTGATTTCAGCATCACAGTCACCCCTGCGCAGTGATTGGAGATAAGGTCTAGGTTCTGAAGCCTGAAAACTGAGGTACGGAAGAGATGATGCCCTAAGGCCATGGCGGGTCTGATGTGCTCAGTGTGCAGTCAGCTGTCTGGTTGTTGCTCAGGAGGTCCTGGCTCAGGTTGTGTCAGACAGTGCATTACTGCCCAGGTTAGACTATATAATTTGGTACTTTCGAGTGCCGTGTAGGTTTATTCTCATTTAATGTGCCCGGGCAACTCATTAGGCAATATATTTTTTCTACAGGGCATGCAGTGCTGCAATAATGGTCCGGAATTGCCAAACTTGTAGCCTTCGGGGCCAGGAGTGTGAGGATGGAAGTCTGAGAACACAAGCTTGACTTCGGTTTCAGGGCGAGGGCACGGCATGTACCCCTTGAAAATCTGAAGCAATATCTCATGCATCTGAAGTCAGAGCGAGGATCAGATGTTGGCTCAGCTTCGATTTTCTTTTCATGACAGCCCCTTTATATAGTGAGCCGAAACTCAAAGCCGTGGAGGTTTTGCCACGTTGGGAGTGGTGGGATGCCCCCCCTCCAAGGATTCCTTCTGCAGGACAATTGAGACCTGTTGGACAGCTCCAGGACATCCCATATGGATGAGTCCAGACCAAAGTTCGAGGATGGATGCCTGGGAAGCCCGCCTCGCATTCCCATTGTCTCCTAGCGACAAGACAGTTTAGATCTGATGGCTCTGCGGGAGCAACCATGGTGGCTGAGTTGAAATGGACTTTCCTGAGGATGGGTCTAATGTGTGTTTTGTGTCCATGAGGGCCTTGGAATGGGGCGGTGGCACCGGGACCCTGAAGTATTCTCCTCAGATTTTGACATAGCTCCCATGCACAAGTTTCCTTGTGGAGACGAGGTTTGTTCTGATGGGTGCCTCAGGAAAACCACAATGCTGGTATTGGAATCCAGGCTTTTGAGGAGACATGCCTGTACACCAAAGCAATGGATCCGATTTTGGCCTAGGGTCCTGTCTGGTTCAATCTTCTTCTCTGGGGACATCCTTCTAGGGTATGAGTGGAGTTAGATGCTCAGCTGGTGTCAGACTGCCCTTTTTTGTCCCGGGGACCTATACTATTGTGATGGCCTCAGGGACTTTGGAGGGTTCTCCTGATTTGTACGATTTTGGACAATGGAATGGGCAGAATTCCCATGGATTGGGTAGGCACAGTCCTAATGTGTGGCTCCAGGGTCCCCAGCTTGGAGGGTGTGTGGCCCAGTACTTTGAGGACAGAAGTCTGAAAACACAAACTCAGCTTATGTTTGGTGACGTAGGTATGGCAGGCCCGATCTACAAACCATGAGAAGACATCTTCAGGATATGAAGATAGTTCGAGTTTGAGGCGCTTGCTTAGGCTTTTGTCTCCGGATTTTGTATCAGCGATGGCCGTGGAATGTCGAGGAGGCCTCATGGGCCATGGACAAATCTTGCTCTCTGTGGATTTGGCCCAATCCCAATTGTTTTTCGTCAATCTGTTGGATGGAGGACTCCTTTTAGGGTTTTACATCATGTGTCCCACCAAAAGAGGAATTCCAAAGCAGAGCCCTGGGGAAGAGTGAAGGGACAACACGAACTTTGGTTAAAAATTGGGGCCTAGGGGCATGGCAAGCCCAATATGCTGTCTCTTCATCCAGCCACTGAGAGGCCTTACCTGAGGACTGGGCTAAGGCTGAGGGTAACAATGTGTGTTTGCGACCTATCTAGACCGCGAGCAATGGCGGGGCCTCAAGGGACACACTGGTTTCCACTACACTGAACGTTGGACAACAAGCCAACCACCAGTTTTCCTGCCATCGGGAAGGAGTTCTGATTTCTGCATCATTTTCAAACCTGAGCAGAGATTGGAGATAAGGTCCAGGATCTGAAGCCTGAAAACTGAGGCTGGGAAGGGATATCGACCTAAGGCCATGGTGGGTCTGAAGTTTTCAGTTTGTAGCCAGCTGTCTGTGTGGGCCCCGGAGGTCCAGGCTCAGGCTGCGTCAAAAAGGGCATTATTGCCCAGGTCATCCTATATATTTTGGGTATAGCCAAGTGTTGTGCAGGTTGATATTCATTTGGGGTTTCTAGGTAGCCCCAGAGTGCAATGTATTTCTTCTGCAGGGCAGGTAGATTGCTGCATTGTAGTTCTGGATTGCCAAACTGGAGGGCTTGTGAGCCAGTAGTCTGTGGACAGAAGTCTCAGGACACAAGCAAGGCTTAGGTTTCTGGGTGAGGACATGGCAGGCACAATCTACAGACCTGAACCGAGATCTCGTGCATCTAAAGTCAGGGTGAGGATCAGACGATCATTCAGGTTGTACCTTATGTCCCTGATGGCCCCTTTATGAAGGGGGAGGGGATCATGTGGCCATGGGGGTTCTCTCACGATGGGAGTTGTGAGAAGCTGCCAACTGCAAAGATTCTTCTGCAGGACAATTGAGACCTGTTGGTTGGCTCCAGGCCAATGATTCCGAGCAGGGCTTTAAGGATGGATGGCAGGGTAGGCCACCTCACATTCCAATTGTCTCCTTGCAACAAGACAAGTTTGATCTGCTGGATCTTGCGGAGCAATTGAATACTCTCAGTTGAAATGGACTCTCCTGTAGATGGGTCCTAAAGTGTTTTTTGTGTCTATGGAGACCTTGTAATGGGGTAGTGGCAAACAGGCCCTGAAGGATTCTCCTACGTGGAGGTTTTGAGATATCTTCAAAGGATAATTTTCCCATGTGGAGAAGAGATTTGTTCTGATTGCTGCCTCATGAAATCCCCATACGCTAATATTGGAAACCAGGCCTCTGAGGAGAGATACCTGTAACCGAAAGCAATGAATCTGATTCAGGCCTAGGGGCCTGTCTGATTCAATCTTCTTCTCTGGGGACATCCATCTATGCTGAGTATAGGTAGATGCTCAGCTGGTTTCAGATGACCCTTGTTTGTCCAGGGCGGCCTACATTATTGGGATGTCCTTGGGGACTCTGGAGGTTTTTCCTAATTTGTACGATTGTGGACAATGGAATGGGCAGAATTCCCGTGGTATGGACAGGCACAGTCCTGATGTGTGGCTCCAGGATCCCCAGCCTGAAGGGTCTGTGGGCCAGGAATGTGGGGACAGAAGTCTGAAAACACAAACTCGGCTGAGGTTTGGGAAGTAGGTATGGCAGGCCCGATCTACAGACCGTGAGGAGAACTCTTCGGGATACGACAAAAGAGCGAGTGTGAGGCGCTTGCTCAGACTTTTGTCTCTGGATTTGTTGTCAACGATGGCTGTGGAATCTCGGAGAGGACTCATGGGCCATGGACGAGACTTCCTCTCTGTGAATTTGGCCAATCCCAATTGTTTTGGGTAAATCTGAAGGATGGGAGGAGTCCTTTTAGTTTTGTTACCTCAGGTGTCCCACCAAAAGAGGGATTCCAAAGCAGAGCTCTGGGGAGGGATGAATGGACAACCTGAACAATCCAATTGGGGTGAGGTCGAGAACCAAGCAGGTTGATCCTCATTTGGGGTTTATGGAGATCCCCATAGAGCAACGTTTTTCTTCTGGAGGGCCAGCATAGGGCTGCATTTTGGTTCCAGAATTCCAAGTCTTGAGGACATGTTTGCCAGGAGTGTGAGGAAGGAAGTCTGAAAACACAAGGTAGCACGAGGTTTGGGCCCACTGTGCAGAGGCTGAATCGAGATCTCCTGCATCTGAGGTCAGGGCGAGTATCAGATGTTGCCTCAAGCTGGAGTTTGTGTCCATGACGGCCCCTTCCTGAAGGGGGTGGGGGCGTCATGAGGCCAGGGAGGTTTCCCTACGCTGGGAGTTGTGAGCTGCTCCAAACTTCAAAGTTTCCTTCTTCAGGACAGTCGAGTACTATTGGATGGTTCCAGGATGCCCCATACAGAAAGACTCGAGAGCAGGGGCCTATGCATGGATGCCGAGAAACGCCAACTCACCTTCCCATTGCCTGGTCGAGACAAGGCACGCTCAATCTGCAGGCTCTTGGGGGAGCTACCCAGAAGACTGAGTTTAAATGGACTTTCCTGAGGATGAGTCATAATGTGGGTTGGTGGCCATGGAGACCTTGGAATGTGGCAGTAGCTAAGGGACTCTGCAGGATTCTCCAACCCGAAGTGTTTGACACAACTCCAACAAGGAAGCTTTCCATGTGGAGATGAGAGGTGTTCTGTCTGGTGCCTCAGGATAGCCCCATAAGCTGGTCTTCGAACCCAGGTCTCTGAGGAGTGATACCTGGACACCAAAGCAAGAGTTCATAATTGGGCCTAGGGGCCTGTCTGGTTCAATCTTCCATCACTGCGGATATCAGTCTGTGTGTCTGCATGGAGTTAATAGTTGCTCAGCTGGTGTCATAATGCCCCTGTTTGTCCAGTGCGGCTTGCGGTAGTGGGATGTCCTTGGGGACCTTGAGGTTTCTACTATTTTGTAGAGTTGTGGCCAATGGAACGGGCAGTTTCTTAGGAGAGAGCAGGCACAGTTCTGTGGTGTGGCTCCAGAGACCCCAGCCTGGAGGCAGTGTGGGCCACGGCTGTGCAGACAGACATCCAAAAACACAAAGTCAGCTCAGGTTTGGGGCCGAGGTTATGGCAGGCCTGATCTACAGTCCATGAGGGGAGCTCCTCTGGATATGAAAGAAGGGTGAGAGGGAGGCAGTCGCTCAGTCTTTTGTCTCTGGTATTTTGTCCACAATGGCCGTTTAATGTAGGAGTTGCCTCATGGGTCGTAGAAGTCTCCCTCTCTGGTAGTTTGTCCAACCCCCAAGAGTTTGGGGTCATTCTGTGGGAAGGGAAGAGTCCTGTTTTCTGCTTCATCTGTCCCCCCAGTAGAGGGATTCTGGAGCATAGCAGTGGGTACTGACAACTGGAATACTCGCTCTCTGGTTAAGCCTGGGGTCCTATGGATATGACAAGCCCCATATGCAGGATCTTGGTCCAGCCACTGAGAGGCGCTACTTTAATACGGGACACATGCTACAGGTCACAATGCATGTCTGTGCCCTAGGCGGTCCTCAAGCACTGGCGTGGCCTTTCCGACAATGCAGGTTTTCCCACATTGAACGTTGGACAACATGCCAACCACAAGGTTTCTGGCCATGGGGAAGGAGGAATTCTAATTTCTGCATCACGTTCACCCCTGGGCAGTGATTGGAGATAAGGTCTAGTTTCTGAAGCCTGAAAACCGAGGTTGGGAAGAGATGACGAACTACAGCCATAGCGGGTCCCTTGTGTCCAGGTCGGAGCCAGCTGTCTAGGTGTCGTTTGGGATGTCTTGTCTCAGGCTGTGCCAGACAGGGCATTAGTATTCAGGGTAGGCTGTATAATTGCTTTACAGTCGAGTGGCATGCATTAGATAATCATTTGGGGTTTCTTATTAGCAGCATAGGGCAAAGTTTTTCTTCTGGAGGGCAGGCAGAGTGTTGCATTGTGGCTTCGGAATTCCCAAACTGGAGGGCTTGTGGGTCAGGAGAGTGAGGACGGAAGTCTGAGAACACAAGCTAGGCTTAGGTTTCGGGGAATGGACATGGCAGGCACACTCTGCAGAGCTGAATTGAGATCTCATGAGTCTGAAGTCAGGTCGAGGATCAGACTTTGGCTCAGGTTGGAGTTTCTGTCCATGTTGGCCCCTTCATGAAGGGGGGGTGCATTATGAGGCCATGGGGGTTTGCCCACTATTAGAGTGTGAGATGCTCCAAACCGCAAGGATTCCTTCTGTGGGACAATTAAGATTTGTTGGATGGCTCCAGGACGTCTCATAAGGTATTTTTCCAGAACAGGGTTCTAAGTATGGATGCCTGGGCAGACAGCCTCAATTCCAATTGTCTCCTAGCAACAAGAAACGTTTGATCTGCTGGCTTGGGGTAGCATCAGAGGGGGCTGAGTTGGAATGGACTTTCCTGAGGATGGTCTTAAATGAGTTGAAATGGACTTTCCTGAGGATGGTCTTAATGTTGGTTTGAGTCCATTGAGACCTTGGTATGGGGCAGTGGCACCAGGGCCCTGAAGGATTCTCCTAACCAGAGGTGATAACAAAGCTCCAATGAGCAAGTTTTCCATGGGGAGACGAGATTTGTTCTTATTGGTGCCTCAGGAAACCACCATTTGCTGGTATTGGAAATGAGGCCTCTGAGGAGAGATGCCTGGAAACCAAAGCAATGGATCTGATTAGGGCCTAGGGGCCTGTCCGGTTCAATATTCTTCTCTGGGGACATCTTTTGTCTGAGTGGAGGTAGTTGCTCAGTTGGTTTGAGATCACACCTGTTTGTCCTGGGCGGCCTACACTATTGGGATGGCCTCGGTAACTTTGGAGGTTTTTCCTAATTTGCAAGGTTGTGGCCAATGGAATGGGAAGAATTCTCTTGAAAGGGAAGCACAGTCCTGAGGTGTGGCTCCAGGGACCCAAGTGTGGAGCGTGTGTGGTCCAGGGCTATTTGGACAAAAGTCTGAAAACACAAACTCCACTTAGGTTTGGGTCTGTAGGTATGGCCGGCCCGATATATAGACTGTGAGGAGAACTCTTCGGGATATGAACAAAGGGCGAAAGTGAGGTGCTTGCTCATGCTTATTTTTTTCTGGATATGTGTCACCGATTGCCATGGAATGTCTGGGGTTCCTCATGGGCCATCGATGAGGTTTCCTTTCTGGGGATTTGACCCAATCCCAAGAGTTTGGGGTCATTCTGTGGGAAGGGAGGAGGCCTTTCTGTTTTTTTTTTTTTTTTTTTTTTTTTTTTTTACCTCATGTGGACCACCAAAAGAAGGATTCCACAGCAGAGTCCTGGGGAGGGGCGACTGGACAACCAGAACTCTGGTTAATATTGGGACCTAAGAACATGGCAAGCCCCATATGTGGGCTCTTGGTCCAGACACTGAGAGGCCTTCCTTGAGCATAGGGCTCACATTGAGTTTCACAATGTGTTTTTGTGCCCAAGGAGCCCCTCAAGTCAGGGCGTGGCCTAATGTACCATGCTGGTTTCTCCTACACGGAACGTTGCACAATATGGCAACCACAAGTTTTCTGGCCATGGGGAAGAAAGAGTTCTAATTTCTGCAACACTTTCACTCCTGGACTGTGATTGGATTTATGGTCTAGGTTCTGAAGCCTAAAAACTGAGGTTGGGAAGAGATGAAGACCTAAGGCTATGGTGTGACTGATGTGCTCAGTGTTCGGCCAGCTCTTGAGTGTGGGTTGGGAGGTGCAGGCTCAGGCTTGGCAGACAGGGAATTAGTGCCCAGGCTAGACTGTATCATTGGGGTGCAGTCGAGTTTCGTGCAGGTTGGTACTCATTTGTGGTTACTGGGTTGCCCCAGAGGGCAACGTTTTTCTTCTGGAAGGAAGACACAGTGCCACATAGTGGCTCCAGATTTCCCAAACTGGAAGGCTTGTGGGCCAGGAGTGTGAGGAAAAAATTCTGAGAACACAAGCCAGACTTAGATTTCGGGGTGAGGGGACGGCAGAAACCCTCTGCAGTGATGATTCGAGATCCCGTGTACCTGAAGACAGAGCTAGGATCAGACGTTGGCTCAGTTGGAGTTTCTGTCCATGACGGCCCCTTCATGAAGGGGAGGGTGTCACGAGGCTATGGAGGTTTTCCCACGATGGGAATTGTGAGATGCTCCAAACCGCAATTATTCCTTCCGTGGGACAGTCGAGACCTGCTGGATGGCTCCAGGACATCCCATAAGGAAGTTATCCAGAGCAGGGTTCTAAGGATGGATGCCTGGGCAGCCTGCCTCCCATTCCAGGTGTCTCATAGCGCCAAGGCAAGTTCGATCTGCTGGATCTAGGGGAGTAACCGAGGCGGGTGTGTTGAAATGGGTGAGTTGAGGATGGGTCATAATGTGCATTTGTGTCCATGGAGACCTTGGAATGGGGTGCTTGATCCGGGGCCTTGAGGGATGTTCATAACCGGAGGTTTTGATGGAGCTCTAAAGAGTACGTTTCCTATGTAGAGAAGAGAATTGTTTTGATGAGTGCCTAAGGAATCTCCCATATGCTGGTATTGGAAACCAGGCCTCTGAGGAGAGATGCCTGGAAACAAAAGCAATGGATATGATTAGGGCCTAGGTGCCTGTCCAGTTCAATCTCTTTCCTGGGGATACGTGTCTATGGATCTGAGGGGAGGTAGTTGCTCGGCTTGTGTCAGATCGCCCGTTTGTCCTGGGCAGCCTATAATATTGGGAATGGCCTCGGGACTTTGGAGTTTCTCCTAATCTATAGGGTTGTGGCCAATGGAATGGGCAGAAATCCCCTGGAGAGGGCAGGCACAGTTCTGAGTTTGGCTCTAGGGGCCCAGCCTTGAGGGTGTGTGGGCCAGGCCTGTGGGGACAGAAGTCTGAAAACACAAATTCCGCTTAGGATTGGGGACATAGGTATGGCACGCCCAATCTACAGACCGTGATAACACTTTGGGATATGAAAAAGGGTGAGTTTGAGGTGCTTGCTCAGGTTTTGTCTCTGGATTTGTGTCAACAATTGGGTCTGAAAGACCCCCCCCCCGTCGTTAACTAATTAACTGCTCTTTTGTTGTGTAAAAGTACCCCTCCTCCCCTTGCAGTGAAAAGACTCTTCCCCCAGGGTTGAATTCAATGTAACTGCTCTTTTGCCTTTCTGTAACTACTTGGCTTTTAGGGCATGACACTTGACTCCTGTTTGAACAAGATACCCTCTCCTAATAGCAGGGGCATGGTCATGTAGGCAAGGGGGCTGCATGGTCACATAGGTCACGTAGACAGGATGCCTTTCTGCTGAGTAGTAAGGTCAAGCTTCCCCTCTTTGTTTCCCCTTCCAGCCTTCTCTTCGCGTGAGGGGGTCTTCCAGGGCCAATCCACTAACACCAAGTATGCCTTTTTCAAAAGTTCAAACTGTCCTCCAATCAGTTGCACCCCACCCAAAACTTGTTTGTACCTGTCTATAAAAATCCTGCACCACCCCAGCCAGGTGTGCTCAGCTAGCAGGAGCTGCTGACCACCCGCAGGCGCGCGCTGACCACCCGCAGGCGCCTGCGTAACAATAAAGAACCTCTTGCTGATTGCATCCAGTGGCAGTGTTGGATTCTTGGGTAAGGGGATCCGTGGGTCTTTCATTTGGAGGTTCCACCGAGATCATCGGACTCCTGCCCACGGATCCAACTGACTCCCACCGGGAGGTAGGCTGGCCAGCATTCTTGTCTCCTGTCTCATGTTCTCGTTTGTATCCAGTCTCGTGTTCTTGTTTGTCTCTAGTCTTGTGAGGCCTCTGTTTGACCTATACTGCGGGTAGGTAGCGGTATAGTGTTTGTACAACAGCGTGCGTTGTTGGATTGTATTTGTAGGCTGCTTGAGAAGGAGCTGACGAGCTCGGACTTCTCCCCTGCCAACCCTGGGGGACGCTCCAGGTTGTCGAGGGGCCCAATTTTTTGGAGCCCCTCATTTGTCCGAGGGTTATATCCGTTTGTCCGTTCCAGAGGAACCCCTCGGCCCTGGACGGAATTTGTCCACCGCAGGGAGATCTCGAGGCTCCTCTGGGCCGGTGGAAACCTTGCTTTCGGTAGCATACCGAAACCGCGCAGCGACCTTTTTGTTAATTGTTTTGTGTGTTCTACTCGTTGTCCTTGGTATTTTCTTTCAGTCTAAAATGGGGCTTCTCCCTCACTCACTTCCCGTGTTAATGGCTATTACTGGAGCCAACTGGGGTTGGTCTAACTCGAGACAGAGACTCTGCACGCCATTCGGCTGTACCCCAAATATATAGGCTGACCTGGGCACTAATGCCCTTTCTGAAACAGCCTGAGCCTGGACCTCCTGGCCCCACCCAGACAGCTGGCCGCACACTGACAACATCGGACCCCCGCCATGGCCTTAGGTCGTCATCTCTACTCAACCTCGGTTTTCAGGCTTCAGAACCTAGACCTTATCTCCCAATCACGGCCCGGGTTTGAAAATGATGCAGAAATCAGAACTCTTTCCCCATGGCAAGAAACCTTGTGGTTGGCATGTTGTCCAAGTTTCAGTGTCGTTGAATCCAGTGTGGCCCAAGAGGCCCCGCCCATGCTTGCGGGCCACATTGGTCACAAACACACATTGTGACCCTCAGCCTGAGCCCAGGCCTCACGTAAGGCCTCTCAGTGGCTGGATGGAGTAAGACTCGTCCATTTCCCATGAAGTCACCCGAAAATTTCACGACCATGAGTGACACGATATCCAGAGACTAAAACTTGAGCAAGAGCCTCACACTCACGCTTTTTTCATGTCCCGAAGAGTTCTCCTCATGGTCTGTAGATCAGTCTTGCCATACCTACGACCCGAAACATAAGCCGAGTTTGTGTTTTCAGACGACTGTCCAAACAGCCCTGGCCTACACACCCTACAGGCTCAGGCCCCTGGAGCCAAACCTGACGACTGTGATTGCCCTCTCCAATGGAATTGTTTGTGCCCACTCCAATGCCCACAACCCTACTAATAGGATAAACCTCCAAAGTCTCTGAGGCCATCCCAATATTTGTGGCTTCCCAGGACAAACAGGGGAAATCTGGGCACATCTGAGCACTTACCGGCACTCATACCCGTTGACTGATGTCCCCAGAGGTAAAAAAAAACGAACAGGCCCCTAGGCACATATCGGATCCATTGCTTTGGTTTCCAGGCATCTCTCCTCAGAGGCCTGGATTTCAATAACAGCATATGGCTGTTTTCTTGACTCACCCATCAGAAAAAAATCTCATCTACACATGGGAAACTTGCACGATGGAGCTGTGTGAAAGCCTCTCTTTAGGAGAACCCTTCAGGGCCCCAGTGCCACCGCTTCATTCCAAGGTCTCCATAGACACAAAATTATATTAGGACACATCCACGGGAGAGTCCATTTCAACTCAGCCTCATCGGTTGCTCCCCCAGATCCAGCAGATCTAACCTGTCTTGTTGCTTGGAGACAGTTGGAATGCGAGGTCGGCTATCCAGACATCCATCCTTAGAACCCTGCTCGGAATCGTCCTGGAGCCAACCAACAGGTCTCAATTGTCCTGCAGAAGAATCTTTGCAGTTGGGAGCTTCTCACAACTCCCATCGTTGGAAAACACCCATCTCCTCGTGATCCACCCCCCCTTCAAGAAGGGGCCATCAGAGACAGAATGTCCGACCTGAGCGATCGTCTGATCCTTTCCCTGATTTCAGATGCACGAGATCTCCATTCAGGTCTGTAGATGTGCCTGCCATATCCTACCCAGAAACCTAGGCCTAGCTTGGGTTCTCAGACTTCCGTCCTCAGACTACTGAACCACATGCCATTCAGTTTGGCAATCCAGAACTACAATGCAGCACTCTGCCTGCCCTCCAGAATAAAAACATTCACGGCCCGGGTGTGAAAATGATGCAGAAATCAGAACTCTTTCCCCATGGCAAGAAACCTTGTGGTTGGCATGATGTCCAAGGTTCAGTGTACTTGAAACCAGTGTGGCCCATGAGGCCTCGCCCATGCTTGCTGGCCACATTGGTCACAAACACACATTGTGACCCTCAGCCTGAGCCCCGTCCTAATGTAAGGCCTCTCAGTGGCTGGATGGAGAGACAGCATATTGGGCTTGCCATGCCCCTTGGCCCCAATTTTTAACCATATTTCGGGTGGTCCCTTCACTCTTCCCCAGGGCTCTGCTTTGGAATTCCTCTTTTGGTGGGACACCTGAGGTAACAAACCTGAAAGGAGTCCTCCCATCCCACAGATTGACGAAAAACAATTGGGATCGGGCCAAATCCACAGAGAGCAAGATTCGTCCATGGCCCATGAGGCCTCCCCAACATTCCACGGCCATCGCTGATACAAAATCCAGAGACAAAAGTCTGAGCATGCGCCTCAGACTCGCTCATTCTTCATATCCTGGAGAGTTCTTCAGATAAGAACCTACACGGCACTCCAATGCACCCAAAATATATAGTCTAACCTGGGCACTAATGCACTGTCTGACAACCTGAGCCCGGACATCATGACCAACAACCAGACAGCTGACCACACACTGAGCACATCAGACCCGCCATAGCCTTAGGGCATCATCTCTTCCCTACCTCAGTTTTCAGGCTTCAGAACCTAGACCTTATCTCCAATCACTGCCCAGGGGTGACTGTGATGCAGAAATCAGAACTCTTCCTTACCCATATCAAGAAACCTTGTGTTTGGCATGTTGTCCAAAGTTCACTGTAGGAGAAACCAGCAGTCACCCTGAGGCCCCGCCCATTCTTGAGTGCTACGAGGGCATAAATACGCATTGTGACTCTCAGCCTGAGTCCTGTCCTCTAGTACGTCCTCTCAGTGGCTGGACCATTGGATGTCATAATGGGCTTGACATGACCCTAGGCCCAAATTTTTAACCAGATTTCTGGTTGCCCAGTCGCCCCGCCCAGGGCTCTACTCTGGAATCCCTCACTTGGTGGGACACCTGATGTTGAAAACAAAACAAAACAAATCAACAACAACAGAGCAACGACTTCTTCCATCGCACAGAATTACCCAAAAACTCTTTGAACCGGGCCAAACCCCCAGAGAGTAAGTCTCGTCCATTTCCCATGAAGTCACCCGGAAAATTCACGATCATTTGTGACAGGATATCCAGAGACAAAAACGAGCAAGAGACTCACACTCTCGCCCTTTTTTCCTATCCCGAAGAGTTCTCCTCATGGTCTGTAGATCAGTCCTGCCTTACCTATAACCCGAAACATAAGCCGAGTTTGTGTTTTCAGACAACTGTCCAAACAGCCCTGGCTTACACACCCTACAGGCTCAGGCCCCTGGAGAAAAACATGAAGACTGGGCTTGCCCTCTCCAAGGGATTTGCATGTGCCCATTCGAATGGCCACAACCCTACTAATAGGATAAACCTCCAAAGTCCCTGAAGCCATCCCAATATTTGTGGCTTCCCAGGACAAACAGGGGCTATCTGGGCCCATCTGAGCACCTCTCTCTCACTCTGACCCGAAGACTGATATCCCAAGAGTTAAAAAGGAACCAAAAGAGCCCTAGGCACCTATTGGATCCATAGCTTTGGTTTCCAGGCACCTCTCCTAGAGGCCTGGGTTTCAATAACAGCATATTTTTGTTTATTGAATCCACGATCAGAACAAATCTCATCTACACATGGGAAACTTGCACGATGGAGCTATTTGAAAGCCTCCCTTTAGGAGAACCCTTCAGGTCCCCCAGTGCCACCGCTTCATGCCAAGGTCTCCATAGACACAAAATCATATTAGGACACATCCACAGGAGAGTCCATTTCAACTCAGCCTCCTCGGTTGCTCCCCCAGATCCAGCAGATCTAAACTGTCTTGTTGCTTGCAGACAATTGGAATGCGAGGTGGGCTACCCAGACATCCATCCTTAGACCCTGCTCGGAAACGTTGTCCTGGAGCCAACCAACAGGTCTCAATTCTCCTGCAGAAGAATCTTTGCAGTTGGGAGCTTCTCACAACTCCCATCCTGGGAAAACCTCCATGGCCTTGTGATCCACGCCCTCTTCAAGAAGGGGCCATCAGGGACAGAATGTCCAAACCTGAGGGATCGTCTGATCCTTGCCCTGACTTCAGAAGCACGAGATCTCGATACAAGGTCTCAAGATTGAACCTGCCATATCCTCACCCAGAAACCTAGGCCTAGCTTGGGTTCTCAGACTTCCGTCCTCAGACTACTGGCCCACAAGCCCTCCAGTTTGGCAATCCAGAACTACAATGCAGCACTCTGCCGCCCTCCAGAAGAAAAAACATAGCCCTCTGGGGCTACCCAGAAACCTCAAATGAGGATCAACGGGGCACGCCATTCGGCTGTACCCCAAATATATAGGCTGACCTGGGCACTAATGCCCTTTCTGAAACAGCCTGAGCCTGGACCTCCTGGGCCCACCCAGACAGCTGGCCGCACACTGATCACATCGGACTCGCCATGGCTTTAGGTCGTCATCTCTTCTCAACCTCGGTTTTTAGGCTTCAGAACCTAGACCTTATCTCCAATCACGCCCCGGGTTTGAAAATGATGCAGAAATCAGAACTCTTTCCCCATGGCAAGAAACCTTGTGGTTGGCATGTTGTCCAAGGTTCAGTGTCGTTGAAACCAGTGTGGCCCATGAGGCCCCGCCCATGCTTGCGGGCCACATTGGTCACAAACACACATTGTGACCCTCAGCCTGAGCCCAGTCCTCCTGTAAGGCCTCTTAGTGGCTGGATGGAGAGACAGCATATTGGGCTTACCATGTCCCTAGGCACCAATTTTTAACCGTAGTTCGGGTTGTCCCTTCACACTTCCCCTGGGCTCTGCTTTGGAATTCCTCTTTTGGTGGGACACCTGAGGTAACAAACCTGAATGGAGTCCTCCCATCCCACAGATTGTCGAAAAACAATTGGGATCGGTCCAAATCCACAGAGAGCAAGATTCTTCCATGGCCCATGAGGCCTCCCCAACATTCCACGGCCATCACTGATACAAAATCCAGAGACAAAAATCAGACTTGCTCATTCTTCATATCCTGAAGAGTTCTTCAGATAAGTACAGACACGGCAGTCGAATGCACCCAAAATATATAGTCTAACCTGGGCACTAATCCACTGTCTGACAACCTGAGCCCGGACCTCTTGACCAACACCCAGACAGCAGACCGCACACTTAGCACATCAGACCCGCCATGGCCTTAGGTCATCATCTCTTCCCTACCTCAGTTTACAGGCTTCAGAACCTAGACCTTATCTCCAATAATGTCCAGGGGTGACTGTGATGCAGAAATGAGAACTCTTCCTTACCCATGGCAAGAAACCTTGTGGTTGGCATGTTGTCCAACGTTCATTGTAGGAGAAACCAGCATTCACCCTGAGGCCCCGCCTATTCTTGAGTGCGACGAGGGCATAAACACGCATTGTGACCCTCAGCGTGAATCCTGTCCTCTAGTACATCCTCTCAGTGGCTGGACCATTAGATATCATAATGGGCTTGACATGTCCCTAGGCCCCCCCCATTTTTAACCAGATTTCTGGTTGTCCAGTTCGCCCCTCCCCAGGGCTCTACTCTGGAATCCCTCATTTGGTGGGACACCTGAGGTTGAAAAACAAAAAAAACAAATCAACAACAACAGAACAACGGACTTCTTCCATCCCACAGAATGACCCCAAACTCTATGGACGGGGCCAAAACCCCGGGAGAGTAAGACTCGTCCATTTCCCATGAAGTCACCCGGAAATTTCACGACCATGATTGACACGATATCCAGAGACAAAAACTTGAGCAAGAGCCTCACACTCGCCCTTTTTTCATATCTCGAAGAGTTCTCCTCATGGTCTGTAGATCAGTCCTGCCATACCTATGACCCTAAACATAAGCCGAGTTTGTGTTTTCAGACAATTGTCCAAAACAGCCCTGGCCTACACACCCTACAGGCTCAGGCCCCTGGAGCCAAACCTGACGACTGTAATTGCCCTCTCCAAGGGAATTTTATGTGCCCATTCAATGGCCACAACCCTACTAATAGTATAAAACCTCCAAAGTCCCTGAGGCCATTCCAATATTTGTGACTTCCCAGGACAAATGGGGCAATCTGGGCCCTACTGAGCACCTACCGGCACTCAGACCCGTAGACTGAATCCCCAGAGGTAAGAAGGAACGAACAGGGCCCTAGGCCCTGATCAGATCCATTGCTTTGGTTTCCAGGCATCTCTCCTCAGAGGCCTGGATTTCAATAACAGCATATGGCTGTTTCTTGACTCACCCATCAGAACAAATCTCATCTACACATGGGAAACTTGTACGATGGAGCTGTGTGAAATCCTCTCTTTAGGAGAACCCTTCAGGGCCCCCAGTGCCACTGCTTCACCAAGGTATCCATAGACACAAAATCATATTAGGTCACATCCACGGGAGAGTCCATTTCAACTAAAGCCTCCTAAGTTGCTCCCCCAGATCCAGCAGATCTAAAATGTCTTCTTGCTTGTAGACAATTGGAAAGTGAGGTGGTCTACCCAGCCATCCATCCTTAGAACCCTGCTCGGAATCGTTGTCCTGGAGCCAACCAACAGGTCTCAATTGTCCTGCAGAAGAATCTTTGCAGTTGGGAGCTTCTCACAAATTCCATCGTGGCAAAAAAACCCCATGGCCTCATGATCCACTCCCCCCTTCAAAAAGGGGCACTCAGGGACAGAATGTCCAACCTGAGAGATCGTCAGATCCTCACCCTGACTTCAGATGCACGAGATCTAGATTCAGGTCTGTAGATTGTGCCTGCCATATCATCACCCCAGAAACCTAGGCCTAGCTTGCCTTCTCAGACTTATGTCCTCAGACTACTGGCCCAAAAAGCCCTCCAGTTTGGCAATCCAGAACTACAGTGCAGCACTCTGCCTGCCTCCAGAAGAAAAACATTGCCCTCTGGGGCTACCCAGAAACCCCAAATGAGGAACAACCTGAACGCCATTCGGCTTGTACCCCAAATATATAGGCTGACCTGGGCACTAAATCCCTTTCTGGCACAACCCTGAGCCTGTACCTCCAGCCCCCCCACCCAGACAGCTGGCTGCACACTGAGCACATCGGACCCGTCATGGCCTTAGGTCATCATCTCTTCTCAAACCTTGGTTTTAAGGCTTCAGAACCTAGACCTTATCTCCAATCACAGCCCGGGTTTGAAAATGATGCAGAAATCAGAACTCTTTCCCCATGGCAAGAAACCTAGTGGTTGGAATGTTGTCCAACTTCAGTGTAGGAGAAACTAGAAACTAGCAATCAACCTGAGGCCCCGCCCATCTTGAGAGCGACGAGGGCATAAACAACGCGCATTGTGACCCTCAGCGTGAGTCCTGTCCTCTAGTAAGTCCTCACAGTGGCTGGACCATTAGATGTCATAATGGGCTTAACATTGTCCCTAGGCCCCAATTTTTAACCAGATTTCTGGTTGTCCAGTCGCCCCTCCCCAGGGCTCTACTCTGGAATCCCTCATTTGGTGGGAGACCTGAGGTTGAAAAACAAATCAAAACAAATCAACAACAACAGACAACGGACTGCTTCCATCCCACAGAATGACCCAAAACTCTTTGGACGGATTCAAACCCCCAGAGTGTAAGACTCGTCCATTTCCCATGAAGTCACCCAGACATTCCACGACCATGAGTGACACGATATCCAGACACAAAAACTGAGCAAGAGCCTCACACTCGCCCATTTTTCATATCCCGAAGAGTTCTCCTCATGGTCTGTAGATCAGTCCTGCCATACCTATGACCCGAAACATAAACCGAGTTTGTGTTTTCAGAAAACTCTCCAAAGAGCCCTGGCATACACACCCTACAGGCTCAGACCCCTGGAGCCAAACCTGACGACTGTGCTTGCCCTCTCCAAGGGAATTTTATGTCTCCATTCCAATGGCCACAACCCTACTACGAAGATAAACCTCAAAAGTCCCTGGGCCATCCCAATATTTTGTGGGCATCCCAGAACAAACAGGGGCAATCTGGGCCCCTCTGAGCACCTACCGGCACTCAGACCCCTAGACTGATGTCCCCAGAAGTATAAAGGAACAAACAGGGCCCCTAGGCACCTATCGGATCCATTGCTTTGGTTTTCCAGGCATCTCTCCTCAGAGGCCTGGATTTTCAATAACAGCATATGGGTGTTTCTTGACTCACCCATCAGAACAAATCTCATCTACACATAGGAAACTTGCACGGTGGACCTGTGTGAAGCCTCTCTTTAGGAGAAACCCTTCAGGGGCCCAGTGCCACCGCTTCATTCCAAGGTCTCCATAGACACAAAATCATATTAGGTCACGTTTCACAGGAGAGTCCATTTCAACTCAGCCTCCTCGGTTGCTCCCCCAGATCCAGCAGATCTGACCTGTCTTGTTGCTTGGAGACAATTGGAATGCGAGGTGGGGCTACCCCAGACATCCATCCTTAGAACCCTGCTCGGAATCGTTGTCCTGGAGCCAACCAACAGGTCTCAATTGTCCTGCAGAAGAATCTTTGCAGTTGGGAGCTTCTCACAACTCCCATCGTGGGAAAACCCCCCATGGCCCCTCGTGATCCAACCCCCTTCAAGAAGGGGCCATCAGGGACAGAATGTCCTACCTGAGCGATCGTCTGATTCTCGCCCTGATTTCAGATGGACGAGATCTCGATTCAGGTCTGTAGATTGTGCCTGCCATATCCTCACCCAGAAACCTAGCCTAGGTTGGGGTTCTCAGACATCCGTCCTCAGACTACTGAACCACAAACCCTCCAGTTTGGCAATACTGTACTACAATGCAGCACTCTGCCCTGCCCTCCAGAAGAAAAACATTGCCCTCCGGGGCTACCAGAAACCCCAAATGAGGATCAACCTGCACACCATTTGGCTCTACCCCAAAATATATAGGCTGACCTGGGGACTAATGCCCTTTCTGACACAGTCTGAGCCTGGACCTCCTGGCCCCATCCAGACAGCTGGCCGCACACTGAGCACATCGGACCCGTCATGGCCTTAGGTCGTCATTTCTTCTCAACCTCTCGTTTTCAGGCTTAGGAACCTAGACCTTATGTCCAATCACGGCCCGGGTTGAAAAATGATGCAGAAATCAGAACTCTTCCCCATGGCAAGAAACCTTGTGGTTGGCATGTTGTCCAACGTTCAGTGTAGGAGAAACTAGCATTCACCCTGAGGCCCCGCGCCCATTCTTGAGAGCGACGAGGGCATAAACACGCATTGTGACCCTCAGCGTGAGTCCTGTCCTCTAGTAAGTCCTCACAGTGGCTGGACCATTAGATGTCATAATGGGCTTAACATGTCCCTAGGCCCCAATTTTTAACCAGATTTCCGGTTGTCCAGTCGCCCCTCCCCAGGGCTCTACTCTGGAATCCCTCATTTGGTGGGAGACCTTGAGGTTGAAAAACAAATCAAAACAAATCAACAACAACAGACAACGGACTTCTTCCATACCACAGAATGACCCCAAAACTCTTTGGGCGGATTCAAACCCCCAGAGAGTAAGACACGTCCATTTCCCATGAATTCACGCAGAAATTCCACGACCATGAGTGACACGATACCCAGACACAAAAACTGAGCAAGAGCCTCACACTCGCCCTTTTTTCATATCCCGAAGAGTTCTCCTCATGGTCTGTAGATCAGTCCTGCCATACCTATGACCCGAAACATAAACCGAGTTTTTGTGTTTTACAGACAACTCTCCAAACAGCCCTGGCCTACACACCCCTACAGGATCAGACCCCTGGAGCCAAACCTGACGACTGTGCTTGCCCTCTCCAAGGGAATTGTATGTCTCCATTCCAATGGCCACAACCCTACTACGAGGATAAACCTCCAAAAGCCCTGAGGCCATCCCAATATTTGTGGCTTCGCAGGACAAACAGGGGCAATCTGGCCCCTCTGAGCACCTACCGGCACTCAAACACCTAGACTGATGTCCCCAGAAGTAAAAAGGAACAAACAGGCCCCTAGGCACCTATCGGATCCATGCTTTCGTTTCCAGGCATCTCTCCTCAGAGGCCTGGATTTCAATAACAGCATATGGGTGTTTCTTGACTCACCCATCAGAACAAATCTCATCTACACATAGGAAACTTGCAACGATGGAGCTGTGTGAAAGACTCTCTTTAGGAGAACCCTTCAGGGCCCCAGTGCCACCGCTTCATTCCCAAATTCTCCATAGACACAAAAATCATATTAGGGTCACATTCACAGGAGAGTCATTTCAACTCAGCCTCCTCGGTGCCTCCCCCAGATCCAGCAGATCTGACGTGTCTTTGTTGCTTGGAGACAATTGGAATGCGAGGTGGGGCTATCCAGCCATCCATCCTTAGAACCCTGCTCGGAATCGTTGTCCTGGAGCCAACCAACAGGTCTCAATTGTCCTGCAGAAGAATCTTTGCAGTTGGGAGCTTCTCACAACTCCCATCGTGGGAAAACCCCCATGGCCTCGTGATCCAACACCCCCTTCAAGAAGGGGCCATCAGGGACAGAATGTCCTACCTGAGCGATCGTCTGATTCTCGCCCTGCCTTTCAGATGGACGAAATCTCGATTCAGGTCTGTAGATGGTGCCTGCCATATCCTCACCCAGAAACCTAGCCTAGCTTGGGTTCTCAGACATCCGTCCTCAGACTACTGAAACCACAAAACCCTCCAGTTTGGCAATCCTGAACTACAATGCAGCACTCCGCCTGCCCTCCAGAAGAAAAACATTGCCCTCTGGGGCTACCCAGAAACCCCCAAATGAGGATCAACCTGCACGCCACGGCTGTACCCCAAATATATAGGCTGACCTGGTCACTAATGCCTTTTCAGACACAGCCTGAGCCTGACCTCCTGGCCCCACCCAGACAGCTTGCCGCACACTGAGCACATCGGACCCGCCATGGCCTTAGGTCGTCATCTCTTCTCAACCTCGGTTTTCATGCTTCAGAACCCAGACCTTATCTCCAATCACCTGCCGGGTTTGAAAATGATGCAGAAATCCGAACTCTTTCCCCATGGCAAGAAACCTTGTGGTTGGCATGTTGTCCAAGGTTCAGTGTAGTTGAAACCAGTGTGGGCCATGATGCCCCGCCCAAAGCTTGCGGCCACATTGGTCACAAACACAATTTGTGTGACCTTCAAGCCTGAGCCCAAGTCCTCCGGTAAGGCCTCTCAGTGGCTGCATGGAGATACAGCATATTGTGCTTGCCATGCCCCTAGGCCCCCAATTTTAACCATAGTTCGGGTTGTCCCTTCATTCTTCCCCAGGGCTCTGCTTTGGAATTTCCTCTTTTGCTGGGACACCTGAGGTAACAAACCTGAAAGTAATCCTCCCATCCCACAGATTGACGAAAAACTCAATTGGGATCGGGCCCAATCCACAGAGAGCAAGATTCGTCCATGGCCGATGAGGCCTCCCCAACATTCCACGGCCATCGCTGATACAAAAACCAGAGACAAAAAGCCTGAGCACGTGCCTCAGACTCGCTCATTCTTCATATCCTGAAGAGTTCTTCATATAAGAACCTACACGGAACTCGAATGCATCCCAAATATATAGTCTAACCTGGGCACTAATGCACTGTCTGACAACCTGAGAGCCCGGACCTCGTGACCAACACCCAGATAGCTGACCCGCAACACTGAGCACATCAGACCCGCCAAGGCCTTAGGTCATCATCTCTTCACCTACCTCAGGTTTCAGGCTTCAGAACCTAGACCTTATCTCCAATCACTGCCCAGGGGTGACTGTGCGCAGAAATCAGAAACTCTTTCCTTACCCATGGCAAGAAACCTTGTGGGTTGGCATGTTGTCCAAACGTTCAGTGTAGGAGAAACCAGCCATTCACCCTGAGACCCCCGCCCATTCTGTGAGTGCGACGAGGGCCATAAAAACGCATTGTGATTGACCCTCAGCGTGAGTCCCGCTGTCCTCTAGTACGTCCTCTCAGTGACTGGAAAATTTAGATGTCATAATGGTGCTTGACAACTGTCCCTAGGCCCCAATTTTTTAACCAGATTTTCTGGTTGTCCAGTCGCCCCCTCCCCAGGGCTCTACTATGGAAATCCCTCATTTGGTGGGACACCTGAGGGTGAAAACAAAACAAAACAATCAACAACAACAGAACAACGGGACTTCTTCCATCCCACAGAATGACCCCAAACTCTTTGGACGGGGCCAAACCCCCAGAGAGTAAGACTCGTCCATTTTCCCATGAAGTCACCCGGAAATTTCACGACCATGAGTGACACGATATTTAGAGACAAAAACCTTGAGCAAGAGCCTCACACTCGCCATTCTTTCATATCCCGAAGAGTTCTCCTCATGGTCTGTAGATCAGTCCTGCCTACCTATGACCCGAAACATAAGCCGAGTTTGTGTTTTCAGACAACTTTCCAAACAGCCCTGGCCTACACACCCTACAGGCTCAGGCCCCTGGAGCCAAACTGACGAATGTGCTTGCCCCTCTCCAAGGGAATTGTATGTGCCCCATTCCAATGGCCACAACCCTACTAAGAGGGATAAACCTCCAAAGGTCCCTGAGGCCATCCCCAATATTTGTGGCTTCCCAGGACAAACAGGGGCAAATCTGGGCCCATCTGAGCACCCTACCGGCACTCAGACCCGTAGACTGATGTCCCCAGAGGTAAAAAGGAACGAATGAACAGGCCCCTAGGCACCTATCGGATCCATTGCTTTCGTTTCCAGGCATCCTCTCCTCAGAGGCCTGGATTTCAATAAAAGACAGCATATGGCTGTTTCTTGACTCACCCATCAGAACAAATCTCATCTACACATGGGAAACTTGCACGATGGAGATGTGTGAAAGCCTCTCTTTAGGAGAACCTTTCAGGGCCCCAGTGCCACCGCTTCATTTCCAAGGTCTCCAATAGACACAAAATCATATTAGGACACATCCACGGGAGAGTCCATTTCAACTCAGCCCACCTCGGTTGCTCCCCAGATCCAGCAATCTATCTAAACTGTCTTGTTGCTTGGAGACAATTGGAATGCGAGGTGGCTACCCAGCCATCCATCCTTAAGAACCCTGCTCGGAATCGTTGTCCTGGAGCCAACCAACAGGTCTCAATTGTCCTGCAGAAGATCTTTGCAGTTGGGAGCTTCTCACAACTCCCATCGTGGGAAAACCCCCGCCATGGGCCTCGTGATCCACACACCCCCACTTTCAAGAAGGGGCCATCAGGGACACAATGTCCAACCTGAGGTGGATCGTTGATTAACCTCGCCCTGACTTCAGATGCACGAGAATCTCGATTCAGGTCTGTAGATTGTGTGCTTGCCATATCCTCCACCCATAACACCAGAAAACCTAGGCCAGCTTGGGTTCTAAGACTTCCTTCCGTCCTCAGACTTATACTGGCCCACAAGCACTTCCAGTTTGGCAATCCAGAACTACACAATGCAGCACTCTCTTCCCTGCCCTCCAGAAGAAAAAACATTGCCCTCTTGGCTACCCAGAAACCACCCAAATGAGGATCAACCTTCACGCCATTCGGCTGTACCCCCCCCAATATTAGGCTGACCTGGGCACTAATGCCCCCTTGTCTGACACAGCCTGAGCCTGGACCAACTCCTGGCCCCACCCAGAACAGCTGCCGCCGCACCTGAGCACATCGGACCCCTCCACATGGCCTTAGGTGTCGTCGTGCATCTCTTCTCAAACACAACGAAGGACCGACGCCAAACACACTCAGGTTTTCAAGCCTTCAAAAGAACCTAGACCTTATGCTCCCATCAAAAAACGTCAGGCCACGGTTTGAAAATGATGCAGGAAAATCAAGAACTCTTTCCCCATGGCAAGAACCTTGTGGTTGGCATGTTTTGTCCAAGGGTTCAGTGTTGTTTGAAACCAGTGTGGCCCATGAGGCCCCCGCCCATGCTTGCTGGGCCACATTTGGTCAACAAACACACATTGTGACCCCTCAGCCTGAGCCCAGTCCTCAGGTAATGCCTCTCAGGTGGCTGGATTGGAGAGACAGCATATTGGGCTTGTGCCATGCCCCCTAGGCCCCAATTTTTTTTTAACCATAGTTCGGGTTTGTCCCTTCACTCTCTTCCCCCAGGGCTCTGTTTGAAATTTCCCTCTTTTTGGTGGGAAACACCCTGAGGTAACAAACCCTAAAAGGAGGATCCTCCCAATCCACACAGATTGACGAAAAACAATTGGGATCGGGCGCCAAAGTCCACAGAGAAGGTGATTAAGACCAATTCGTCCATGGCCCATGAGGGCCCTCCCAACAGAACGTCCAGCACGGTCATCGCTGATACAAAATCCATAGACAAAACCTAATTCGCACGCGATGGCAAAGCAATGCAGCCTCAGACTCGCTCATTCTTCCTCGAAGAAGTCATATATCCTCTGAAGAGTTTCTTCACTACTTCAATAAGAACCTACACTTCACTCGAGGCCACCCCAAATATAATAGTCTAACCCTGGGGCACTAATGCCACTGTCCCTTCCTGACAACCTGAAGTGACCAACCCCGGACCTCAGTGACCAACCACCCAGACAGCTGACCCGCGCACACACTGAGCACACATCAGACCCGCCATGGCCTTAGGTCATCATCTCTTCCCCCTACCTCAGTTTTTCAGGCTTCAGAACCTAGACCTTATCTCCAATCACTGCCCAGGGGTTGACTGTGATGCAGAAATCAGAAACTCTTCCTTACCCATGGCAAGAAACCTTGTGGTTGGCATGTTGTCCAACGTTCAGTGTAGGAGAGAGAAACACCAAGCTTCACCCCTTGAGGCCCCGCCCATTCTTGAGTGCGACGATGGCATAAAAAACACGCATTGTGACCCTCAGCGTGAGTCCGTCCTCTAGTACGTCCCTCTCAGTGGCTGGAGACCATTAAGATGTCATATATGGGCTTTGACATGTCCCCTAGGCCCCCATTTTTTAAAAAACCAGATTACATGGTGTTGTCCCCAGTGGCACCTCCTCACGGATCTCTTTCTCCTGGGAATCCCATTTCATTGGTGGGACACCTGGAGGTTGAAAAACAAAACAAAAACAACAAAATTAAATCAACAACAACAGAAAGAAACGGACTTCTTCCATCCCACCAGAATGACCCAAACTTATTTTGGAACGGGGCCAGGCCAAACCCCCAGAGGAGTAAGACTAATTCTTTTATTTTTTTTTCGCCATGAAAGTTCTAATTTTTTTTTCTGTTGTTAAATTTTACGAACCATGCGTGACCACGATCACCAGAGACAAAAACTTGTGTTTTGAGCAAGAGCCTCACACTCGCCATTTT